>NW_027100722.1:254967-269967 GCF_040412425.1 Macrobrachium rosenbergii | reverse complement strand
CCATGTGTGCCCCCAGCTGACCCTGAACCCCATCTTGAAGTTTTACACATCTCATACTTTACACCTATAGCCTACTGTGTCTTTAATCGTAGTGCATTGTCATTCAGTTCTGTATGTGCTTTCGTTACCTCCCTGTTATCAAACTCACTAGTCTTAATTACCATTACATCCACTTTTTCATTCTGTTTAAACAGGAATTAAGGCGGCATCGGGAGACTCCACTTCCTTCACCCAAGCAGGAGTGGTAAACCCGTAAGTCTTGAATATTTTTCTTCATGACGGAGGGAGACCAGAATAAAATATCAGATTCGTCACGTACAAACCTAGCCACAGGAAGATTACTGTATGTGAGCATGAATCTTTTAACTATGCATCCATTTATTTTTTGTGTAACAACATTGGTCTGTGAGAAATAGACTTTCCTGCAAGACGTGCCCAGTATGCTGCCAAACTTTCTCAGCACAGGACTCTACGTAAGTGGGCAAAATGAGTTATGCTGGCTTAGCTTCATCATACTGCATAACACCGCATGTTTGAGACTTATACCACCACCATGTACAAGCAAGGAAACACCTGCATCTGCACAACTATGACAGGTTATCTTCACTAGGAAAATAAGTTGATCCTCTTATCTTGAAATCTGGAATCATGAAATACAAAGCTCAAAGAACTGGTCAAAATCCAGTGTACTGATTTTTTCTTACAAAAGGTAAGACCATAAAAGAAATACAATTGTAGGGTCACTTCTGTGATAAGTGCATGCCGAGTAAAACAATGATGAGTTGGATGCTCTTTGACGAGTTATAAGCATATTGCAATATACTGCAGTTTTGTATTTATAATCAGAATAAGCGGCCTTAAATACAGTACTACATCATACCTAGTATGACTTAAAAGCCCAGTGAGTGGAGAGTTTATTGACGCACATATGGTGAGACGAACTTTCAGCCATGTCGAAGGATGAATACTCAGAAAGCAGGGAGTAAATTCCCCATTAATAGTAAGATATTATCAGAATTTGGGTTAACAAAAGAAGACAGAGTTTCAAAGGTTATAAATGTAGGGAAAATGAATCTTCAATCTCTGGATTTCAACATGGAACCTCTTGACAAGACACAGCATCTTGAGGAAAGAATTGAAAGTAATGCCCTCGGCAGAGCTTACGGGAAAAAAAAGATATCAAAATCTAGTTTTGATGATGCTCGGTCTTTTGTTATGACAGGAGACAAATTCTCTACATACTGTATTTTTTTTTTTTACTTGTTGATGACTGATCCAGGTCACGCACCAATTTCAAAGGGCTCGCAGGACCTCCATCATTAGATAGCAGTAGCCTATTGATCACACTGCATATTCCACATTCACTGTTTGATATTCCATATCACAGCATCGATTACTCTTGTTTTATCATAAATTTTTAGGCTTCGTCATCGAGTGATAGCGCCATTGTGTGTATGCAGGAAACACGAGATTTGGTATAAAACCATCTTACTAGTCTTCATTCTTCAACATCTGTGATGTGTTTAGGATGAGCAATGATTGTTAATGACACATTTATAAGCCTTATAAGGAACAGTCTTTACTGTTTGATGATGTACAGTACTTTAAATCGTTCGGTGTCAGAAAGGGATGAGGAAAAAGGGTTATATGCTGTGTATGCTGTTTTATTGGTGTTATAATCAAACCAAAGTGATCACAAGCATATTATAATAAACACTCTTATCTGTAACTCAACACAGAAGTTTACTTTGGCCTTGTTGTTGTCTTACAAAGAAAAATACATACAAAATTAAGGCTAATTTTTAGTTACACATGTAGCTCAAATCTATTTCGGGAGTTAAATGCTGCCGAATCCTTAGTGTATGTTGCCTAGTTACCTTAATGTTACCGTCCTTACTTTTGACTTGTGAAAATCTTTCTTGTTGCTCTGGCCAGAGGGATTTCAATCACAATCCAGTGGCTTCGTTATAAAATACATCGGATAACCAGAGAAAAGACTTCAGGTGAGCACGAGAGATAACGCCCCTCCATTTTCAAAAAGAGTAACAAAACTAAACTGTAAGGATGATAGGTTGGTCGTGGACTCGGTCACGTTGTCTGAAGTGAAGAGGTCCATTGTAAATGTCTTGGCCACTGAGTAAGGGGAAGCGCCCCTTGGCTGGAAGTCGAACGTGTTGTAGCCTACATGGTAGGATTGTTCCCACTTACGATGTCGATCATCTTGAACAGGTCGGGTTCCATGTCGTCCAAAAGTAACGCGCTGATGCACTTTGGGAACTGGGAGTTGCGGAAGCAGTCTGCCCTGAAGAAAGATACAGTTACATTGTGGAGAGTAGAAGGAGCAGAGGAAATCAATGGGTGGAGGAAGACATGATCAGTGAGTGATTTTGTTGAGAATTCTGTTAATACAGTAAGCGGCAGAAACATTCAGACGGTATATGGGCGCTTAACCTAGGAAAGCCCCCTTGGACAGAAGTGTTTTACAAAACTGCTCCTCACTGAATCTATATCCTCTCAGATCGCCTTCGTTCCATGTTTCTTCCAAGAACACTAAAATACAGATGTGGAAATGGGTAGCTCCATGCCTTATGGATGAACATTATCGCATCATATCAATCATTTGACATCAGTAAAACCTGTCATTGTGCTCACTTGCTTAAAGGTAGCGAGATGAATCGCAGAGAAAACGAATTCATCAGTGGTTATCATGGAATGACACCGTGGAGAAATAGATAGTTATTAAGAGCATAACGAAAGCAGAGGAAGAATAATTCAGAAAGAGTGACGTGGAAGACTCCGCAGTTCACCTTCAACAGTTAATATTCTGAAGCTTAAATTTAATGCATAGTAGAAAGCATGGTGACCATTTTATTTCTAAACAGGTAATAATAACTTTGATAATGACGATAGAAAAAACCAGCGATCAGCACTGCTTACGAAACACTTACTTGCAAGCCATCCGATCGTTGCTACCACGGGACAGGTTGTAACAGTCATCACAGAGGCGATTAAGAGCGGCATATTGCTCCTTGTCAAATTTCCCGTGACATTTTAAAGACTGAAACTCTTTAAAAGTGTTGGGACGAATTCGGATGAACGAAGCTGATGTCTCCTGGAAAATGTATATATATTCAACAGTAGCAGGTTTTAGCAGTCATTTCAAACTATGAAGATTCAAGAAAATTTTGATTAAAAAATTTAAACAGATTTTGTGAGCAAAGCTGCCTTTATGAAATTACACTGGGAGTCCACCAATGAGAACTACATAATTCTTAACTATGCATTATAAACTGTATTTCAAGGGTAACCCCCATAAACATAACGGGATGGTATATAACGTCATACTTGACATTGAAAAATGTACTTGAAACTCAACGCACCAAAAATCTCTAGACCTCACCTGACAGAGAAGCAGAGCACCCAACATTAGCACCAATCGGCCATAAGGTAACAGATGGCGGAGTCTCTGAAAATATGAGAGTGGGATTAACTAGGTCTTTTCATTTTGGAATAAAGAGAAAATTAACGGCAATGCACTTGGAAACATCAAAACTTCAGCAACGTTAATCTTTTATTATCACCGAAAGAAGCGTGTATTCAGCAAAGCCAAAGCTAGACCTAATTTTCTGTTGAGCACAGTGAAAGTGTTATGAACAGTGAATCGATGCTTAGAAAAATGAAATTTCAAAACCGCAGCAACAGAATGAGAACGGATTTCATGGTTTGTATTTTTTATTTTTTAAATTTCTGATAATTTTGTTGTAGATCAACGACAGTTACCTTTTCGGTAATGCTTAGAGTTCTTACTGTAAATTCAATTTTCAACTCTCACCAAGAGTGGAGAGAGAACCTTGGAACCACTCCATACAAATCACAATGAACAAATATAATTACGTACGCAAAAAAAAAAAAATGCTGTTATAATTGTTTGTTACTGAGGTGACTAAATCAAAAGCATTTGTTATAAACCAACCGCAGAAATGACCAGTTATGGATGACTGTGATGAAACCTTGGACAATGGTGACAACTCGGCTTTGATTCTGAATAAAACGAATTCCTTACCTGGGAAATGAACATAGAGTTGATAGTTGATGGAGATTCAAAATAAAAAGTTCTCTTTCGAAGGAACCCACTGGTCTCCTTAACCTTGTTCCTTGGTACTGTTGGTGACAGTTGTGGTGCTCCAAGAAATCTCGCCGACTTCTTATATATCTTTGCTGGATGTCTTTGAAGGCCATTATCCTAGCTTGACGTCTTGAGAGACACAAGATCACCTAATCATTCTCAACTCCCACCAGCTTCCCTGCGAAGATTTCATGGCGTCTTTGACATAGATAGCAACTTTGCTTCATGTTTCTAGTAATATCAATGCAAATGAAAAGACGCAGTAAATTTCTAAATGCATTCCATACTTCCTCTCAGGCGATAGTTCAGAACAAACTATTTCAGCTGTCAGCATAATCGTGGTAACGTAGACAATCGTCTGAGAAGAGAAAGAAACTGAATATCACTTAGGTTGTAGAAGATAACTACAAGAACTAGTAAAAAATAAAAGTAGGCTATATTTAATACTAATGTAAGCCAGTGTTTGTTAACCCGACAGAAATCAACGGCTATGATCCTAACAATTCTTCGAGTTGCTTTGAAAGTATTCCACACTGGAGAAGAAGACATTGTTTCCTATTCTTCATTTTTTTGACGTTCATATTTTAACACTGAATTTTAATAGTATATCATCATTCACCCATTCATTATCATTCATATCATTAACTTATATAGTTCACCTTCATTATGGCGCTGAATAATCCTGATGGGTTCCGGCGCTTGATCTTCAAGACCTAAATTTCATAATCAATCAATTAAACAAAAAGAGAAGAGTTCTCATGTCCAGTTGTTTATGTTAATGGAACAGCTTATGCATTAGGATAACAGCACTATAGTGCCATTCTTCTTGTACAGAAACGTTAATCAAATATTTCACTGTGTTTTTAGTGAAAAGTATTCTAACTGTAATATAAATTTTTCTGCATATCTGTTTTCATCAGATTTCGTAATTTATGGCAATTTATTCTGCCAAGCTCATGATAAAACTCGAAATGAATTTCAGGAACACATTTTACCTTTGACCAGCATTTTTTGACATACCAGTCCTTGATCACCTTTAAAGCGATTCTGGAGTGAATTTGAGAAACTGTAATTATACAATCTGTTATCTCCGAGAGAGCAAACAGTGTAAGACATCACCTAAATAATGTTTCTACATTATTTAGGTTCACGGTAGGCATTACTAAAGGGTGTTTGCATCTTCCTTTGGCTCCTAACTACATCACTTTTTAATCTTCTTTGCCTCCATTTACGCCTCCTCTCTTCAGTCTTGCTGTCCAACTTCTCCAACTGTTACCTCTTAGGCGCAGCTGCTCGTTTTTTCCCATTTCCACCTTTAGATGCTTGTACTTCATTTCCTTTGCTTTGTGGAGCGCTTTTTCTGCTGTCCAACCACTCCAACTCCCTCTGTTCACTGCTGAAGTTCTGAATGGCAGAAAGCGTTCCTTTAATGACAGTGGGTGAATTTATGAATGATGACAAATATATCATGGTTGAAATGTTTGAGCGATGTTCACCCATAATTTGGGAATAGCAATGTAATGCCATCGCTGCATATAACTGTGTGTGTACGCATATTGTCAAGGCTTTTCATTCCTTTTACTGTACCTCATTTCATATTCTTTTCTTCCAAATTACTTTCCACCCTCTCCTAACAGTTTTTAAATAGTGTAGCTGCGAGGTTTTCCTCCTGTTGCACCTTTAAAACCTTTTCACTCTTAATTCCCCTGTCAGGACTGAATGACTTCATAGGTCCCAGCACTTGGCATCTGGGCTAAGTTTTGTATTCCATTCCATTCCTAACAAGGAGCAGCTTGATTGTTGTAATAAGATGGCTTCTATGCCTGGAGGTCCTATAGCCATCATAAACTACTTTGTATGTCTTCTTTGTCTTTATCTAAAATCGTTTGACAACCAAATTTTCTGAGATATGTCAGTATCTTCCGCCAACCTGTGCGCCAATAAGGGCGATTAAATAAGGGGATATGTTGGTGAGAATCGGCGGTCTCCCCCTCCCCCACTGATGGGACCCGATATAGGAACACCCTTCTCAGTCAAAACATTGTTAAATCCTGCAAAGAAGCACAGTCTCTCTGTCCATATTTTCATTCCTTTGGTGCTGAAAAGTATCCAATCAGGGCCATTGTATTTTTTACAAAGAATACCGATGAATTTATCTAATGAATTAATTAAATTAAAAATAATTATATTAAATGACTCAAAACCTGCATGCTACATTATTATTGATTGAAAACTTGAGACAACCCATTTTGTAAATTACTGTGTATTATGATACACAAAAACATGTGATGCTTAGTGCAATTTTCGAATTATGCACACGTAGAATTTTTTGTCAAAAAAAGACATGCTAACCAATTGTGTATCGTATATAATTTTGTTCGTTTTTTTCGTCGCCTTTTTTCCCCGTTGTCAAGACTAAGACGTTTGTACGACTCTTCCAAAAAAAAAAGCGTTTGGTGAAAGGAGCCAGTCACAAGCTAAAGCAATGCGTATGCAGTACTAAGGTGGCCAGTCGGAAATACTGAAGGACCTCTGTCTGGTTAATACCTACAGATTCATCAGTGTACTTGTAAAATAAATAGGAGAAAGCTGAAAAATATGACTTCGGGGGAAAAAGGCCTCATTTGAGGCAAATTTCAACCATTTGGCAATTGCGTGTTCTTGAATTCCATGACTCTAAAGTACAGTTATGTGGCGAGTTTTCAAGAAACCACAACCCACGTGAATATATCTTATTAGGCTTCATATGCTGACTGGAGTTAAGATCTGTGAAAGTTTTTATTGTGCACAATTCATTGAATTAGGAACAACACATAACAATAACAGCGGGTAAAATAATTGTATATATAATTCGTGATCATTAAAGGATTAGGTGATTTGAATAATAGATACCCAGCTATAGAATGGCGTGAGACAGAAGAGCACAGCAATGATCCTTTTGACCTCGGACACAGCACATGATAAGAAGAATAATTAACCAGTACTGAACAAGAAATACCTACCTGAATGTTTTTCTATAACTGATTGTTATTTGATAGACCAAGGTAATCGAGAACTCTCGAGAATCAGCCACGAAAACCTTCAGCAAAAGCAAAGGGCTGGATTATGTCTACATTAAACTGTTTTTTGTTTGTTTGTTTGTTTCATACATGAGCAAATATTCACCTTTCTTTGACACCTGGTTCCTCCTGAAAGATAGAACAAGAACCCGTGTTGAAGTAGGGGCCAGCCCAGGACAGTGGGCCCCTGGGCCAGCCAAATCTAACAACAACAGTAACACCTGAAAGATACCTGTGCATTGTGGTGCGTGGGTGTGGCTGCTGGCGGTGAAGGAGAGATCATTACTGGTCACGGGCAATTGTAGTTCCAAAGGTAGCTCCAGGTGTCCTGTGGAGATGATAACTTCCACGTTCCTTCCACCATGGGAAGGTAAACGGGGCTCTTGGCGCGTGTATAACTCGACGTTTTATTTTTGATTTGCACTCCCAAGCCCCCTACTGTCACTCCTGCTGTAAAAAAATTCTTCTTTTGATCTTATTTGAAACAAATTGCCATAATGCGAGCTAAATTATAAATTTGAATTTAAAGAAATTATGAGAATGTATGAAATTAGGCTTGCAGAACAACATATTTCAATGAGCAGTAATGAAGTAAATAAAATTACAAATGATTACATGATATTTTCCATAACTGATGTGCAAAAAGAAAATTGCAACGAAATTTTCCATTTAAACTAACATGAAACAAATTGTATTAATTTTCTTATATGTTTGCCACGATACTTTGGGAGTCAAGTCTTCTGCTCCTGGCGGACGAGGGCAAAACTATCGTTCATTAGCCTTTGTGTCCGAATATCTTTTTTGTGATACAAATTCTGCCACTTGCAATACAACATTGTGTGGTAGTAGGTAACATCGCACATAAGTGATGCCCTGATATCTTCCTTTGAATATAATAATCTCTGTTTTAATGGGTGTCTGTTTTCCAGGCAGTTTTCATTGTCCGAAGTGACAATAAATTCTCTCTCCTTTCAAAAAAAAAAGCTGCAATTTTGACCACAAAAGTCAAATTCTCTCTGTAATTTTTCTGGGACTAATGTACGGTTCCAGTACGTATCATTATTGGCAGTCGTTCTATAAATCACTTTATATTATCCAGTGATATCTAATTATCTTTGTGAGAAATCTGAAAGTGATGTGAATCATCATTAATGTTTGAAGGTAAGTGTATTTAGAGTTTATTTTATGTGCTGTAATGCATGTATTGACAACTTTAGGATGCAAAGGATGTTCAAAAATTTTTAGAGACCAGTGTCTGGAAACTTTGGGATTGTTTAGTTAATTCCTTTATGAAATAGGGAATGTTTTAAAATGAAAGAAAAAAAATCTGTTATCTGTTTTTTTGAAATAAGTTCAGCTGGCTATTGAAAAAATGTTAGATAGGTAGAAGTTGTACTCTCTTCATCCTAATATAAAAATGGATGTTAGCTTTAATTGGTTTGGCCATGTTGAGAGAATGGAAGACACAGTTGATTTAAAGGGTTTAACATGTGGGTTTAGAGGAATTTTAGGCAGAGGAGGGCTTAGTAATCCATTTTTTATGATGGAATGAATTTCACAGTAGTTTCATAAAAATGATCTCGTCAGTGAAAAGTTTAGATATTTTCTTATGGTTATCTTATGTCGGAGAAATTATTTATAAGCAACAAATTATTAACAAATTCTATCAGTTTACGCCACGATAACGCTAAGAGCAGTATTTATAGAGAAAGCAAAGAGAGGACGTTTTATGAGAGTTGAAGGTAGTTTGATACTGAGAAGAGAATCAGATAACCTCCATAGATGCGCCGAGCGTATAAGCACGCACTTCCGCGCGTACACACGCACACACATATATATACAGTATATATATAAATTCATTCATTCTTTAATTATGAATTAATGCATGTTTAAAATTCACACGGGTTTAGTGGATGTGCCTGTAAACGACACTAACAAAATAGCATAATCTTAATCTCTCTCCTCATCGTGTTCCATAATTCGACTCATTTTTTTTCAACTTAAAAATTGTTTATTAAAAAGCCATACGTTTGAAGTCACTTTCCTCATTTGAACAAAAAGCAAAAACTTTGAACAAAGTACAATTTCCAAGTTAATTTTATTGAAATAATGAAGGTCTGCTTTTTTAGAATTAGAATTCTTTTACATTTAAAAGAGGGTTGATTTACAGAGGATGGGGCAGGTTTTAGACCAAAGATGTCAACAAATTAATGACACATAAATCACATATGGCAGATCTTAAATGAAGCCACAGAGGCAACAACAATCTTCAGTTTTTGTAGTTGCTTTTAAACTGTCCCTAGTTGTGAGACTATATCCTTTTTTGTCATCAAGTCCATCTTCGAACAATAATATTCCAATTTCCTTTATTTACTTAACAACTCCCATTAAAAGTTTAACTCTGATATGCAAAATTATGCACCAGTTCATATATTCACATATTTATATAAAAAGGGTAAATATCCAGGATAATATATATTAGTTAATCATAGGCGATTTCTGTATATGTATGTATTCTTGATACAGAAACATGATATAAATATTTTAAGTTTATCCATGAATTGTACTGTGCTTTAAAGAATTTTTATATCCCTGATTCAAACAAAACCTTGCAATGTTTATCCAAGAAAGCAATAAACTTTTTGAGGTAAATAACCAGAAATATGTTCCTCTTTCTACTCTGCCATTTTCGAATTGAGGTGACTGTTTCAACACTAATGTCGTCAGACATATATATGGTGATAATTACTACTACTATATCCTTAGAAGAATTGCCTAGTGCTTCATAGTATAAGATGAGAATATGAATGTGCATAATTTTGAAAAATACATCTTGTTAATCTGCCTCGTTCAAGAAGTGTTAATAAAGAAGAAAATCAGATTGGGGAGGAACTCATGGCAACAGCAATGCGCAGAATCCATACTAAAGGCTATAAAAACACTGAAAACAAAAAGTAAAACGAACTTTAACAGCTGATTGTCTGCATATGCTGCTGAATGAGCTGAGAGACATCTGGGCCGATGGAATTTCCAAAACTCTTGTTCCTCAGGTACTGCCACTTCCTTGCTCCCCAAAACAGAAAAAAATGAATGCTTGTTTGTTTATTTAGATTCTTGTGCCGAAGTTTCATCGGCAAACTAGTTCATAAATGTACAAAATTTAATCATGGCCACCGAAAATAGATATCATCGTGTGTGTGTGGTGTGAGGGACCAAATGGCTGCTGGGAGCACAGGGTTGGCATTTAACCACGTACTGATGCTGGCTATTACAGGGCTGCAATTTGGTATGTTGATCACCCACCCTCCAACCATCAGAAATAAAAATTAGCCCTCTGTGGGGATCCAGCATCAGTGCAGGGTTTGGGAATGTCAACCTTGTGCATCCAGCAGCCATTTGCTTCCCTCACAGAAAACAAAAACAGACGAAGGCTGTTAGTAAGCAACTGGCCATGATTAAGTTTGTACATTTTATGAACTAAAAGTGTTTGGAAGAAAATATCCAGCAAAAGAATCTAAATAAACAAACAACCATTCATTTTTTAGTAGGCTGGGAGCACCTCAAGCGGCAGTGCACTGAGGCAACAAAGGTTTGGAGGAGCGTCCCTTCGGCCCAGCCGCAACCCTTTCATACTTTTAAGATCTGAGTGCAAACAGAAAAAGTCTCGAACTGAATAACTCTGCAACAATTGTTCCAAAGTGCTGACAGAAAAAGTCTTCCTCCTGTTACACCTTTCAAACCTTTCTACTCTGTTTCCCTTTCAGACTGAATGACCTCGGACAGTCCCAGTGCTTATCCTCTGGCCTAAAATAAAGTGCAGACAGAAAGTTTTTATAAAACAGATTGAAAAAGTTGACAAAAAATGTGGATAGAATTATGGAACAGATGAGGAGAAAGATTAAGATTATGCTCAGTTAGTAAAAGTGCGTTGACAGAAATCCAGTGGAAAAAAAGTGCGAATTTTAAAATAAAGTTCATAACAGAATGAAGTGCAGACAGATGTTTGTCTCGGACAGATATTTAAAGATCGTATACAGAAAAATTTGTTTAGAAAAAGTGCTTTTGAAAATGGAATTCAGGATAAAAGAGACAGAAAAATTCCAAAGAGGAACAATTTCTGATGCTAATGAAATGCGGACAGAATAAGTGCTGCGTTTTATCGTCAGCATTATAGTGCAGACATAAAAAGCCGTGATTATATAGTTTTGTCAGTTTTCTTGCGAATAAAGTTAGTCAGAAAAAAATTTGTAATGTGTTTTATTTTAGACAAAGCTCTTGCACGATATCTTATTCATTTTACAACAGAAGATTAAAATGGATGTATGTCGTTCATGTGTGTTTGTGTGTGTTCCATTATAATTTGTGTCCTTGACACAATTTCAATTGAACTATATTCGTCATTTATTACCTAACTCTGGAAAAGAACACTTATTTAAGACATCAATAGCTGAACTTTTTCAAGGGCGAATCGGGGGTGGGGAGGTTGGGAAGGGATGACAGAGAAAGAGTGATAGGATGATAAAATGATGAGTTTTGACTAGAGGGGGTTGAATAAGACAGAGGGAGGCGCTGATTGATGAGAAAGAGAGAGAGAGAGAGAAGAGAGATTATTTTAATTCCTTTGGGGGAGGGATGGAGAGAGTGTTGATGTCAGAGAGAGAGGCTTAACTTGAGACTGTTCTAGAGGGGGTGTTAGGGAGAAGAAAGAGGGAAAGCGTGAGGAAGGGTTGGGAGAGAGAGAGAGGGAGAGAGAGGGAGAGAATTTGATAGATATATAGAGAGAGAGAGAGAGAGAGAGAGAGAGAGAGAGAGAGAGAGAGAGAGAGAGGAAGTGAGAGAGAGTAGAGGGGGGTGTTAGGGAGGAGATATAGAGAGAAAGAGAGAGAGAGTTGATCTTCTGTGATTCAGAGTTTGTGGTCAGCCATCTTCGGTTTTTTCCTTCCCTGTTAGGGCTAGAGTATGAAGGTGGGAGCATTTTAAACGATGCATCACTTAATCTATTTATTTTTTATTCTCATAAAAGTTCATCCCTTCTTTATGGCTTTACCTGAGATCATGTAAAATTTACTGTACTGCATTTTCTAAAGAAACCAGGAAGTTGAGTCAATTTGAGGTGTTCTTACTGGATTTTCTGTCTTTGAGTGTTTAATGAAAAAGAATATCGGTTCTTATCATATTATCATCATGTGTTTAATGCGTTAACCTTACAATTTGTGAGGGTGGTTTGGCTGGAATAGCTCTTCAAGCCATTTCATTATTATCCGATATTCTATTTTAGCACTTATTTATTGGTTAAATGAAAATGTTTTTCAGTGCGTGTTGCAGAATAAATAAACTATTCATCATTTAGGAGAGAAAATAATTTACCAAAAATTAGCACAGCCCCTTATTGTTTCTGAGAGTGAAGACGCCCAAGGACAGTGGAGAGATGTGATCCATTATGGTATCCCTGAAGGCTGGCTATCCACAGACGTCCACTGACACTCACTGGCTGCTTGAGGTGACCACCCCGTTCTTGTTCTTGATCGAGCTGGCCTTTTTAAATGAACTTGCTGACCACGTGTCATTACGAAATTGAGGTTTTATAAATGAAGATTCCAAAAATTATGACATACCGTTCTTTGTTTGTATGAAAATAAATGAGGTTTGTATGGAAAATATTTTTAGTTAAATATGTTATTACCTCTAAATCCAACACAATTAAAAATTAGCAAACATACCAAAACAGGGTTAATATTTAAAAGGTTTTACAAAGGATTAGGCTCATATTGCCGAGTGTGAAAAACAGGAACAGGACAATTAAAAGAATATACAAAGAAGGTGACTGACCACCAACAAATGTTTAAAAAAACTAACTCAATAATTAAATATTTTTGGTTTATAAAAAATTCTTTTACAAGGTGAACATTTTTAACAAAGAAATATATATTAAACATATGAATACATAGAAAGTATGTATAAGATAAGTAATATTTAATTAAGTCAGTGATTTTAATTTTTAGGTCACTCTTGAATATCTTGCATATACACCGGGGTCCAAATAATTCATGCCAGGGCTCAGATTAATATTCACAACTGGAAGTGAGCTGTATAATTGGGATTTTTAAGAGATTTCTTGAAGAGAAATTGTTTGATCTGGCAATCGCTGAAGTTTCAGTTTCAATGTTTGTTTATCCAGTTTCGACAGAGTACTTATGCTGCTTAATCCGTACATCTAAATCCTTTCTGGATTGGCCGAAATAAAAAGAGGGGGAGTCCATACATGGAATTTTATATATAGTGTTGTTTTCATTAGGGCTATTTTTTATTAACCTTCCTTTTAGTGTGTTATTATAGCAAAAAACAGGGTTGACATTAAAAGATTTTAACAATGATTTTGTTTTCAAAACCACTAAAATAAGGCAAACTAAGAATTTTCTTAGGGATTTCTTTCTCCATGTTACTTTCACTATAAAACTTTTTGTGAGCTCTATTATAGCAAATATCTAATATATGTGAAGGATAACATAAATCTGTCCCTATTTTTCTTATGTATTCAATTTCTTGATCCAAATACGGGACACTAACAATGTGCAATTTTCTTAAAAACACTGAAGAAAAAAATGGATATTTTGATGTTACGGTCGATGGCCTGAATAAAAATGGATATTAGTTAAGTTGTTGGGTGGTTTCCTATAAATACTGAATTTGCATTGAAATGGTTCTTATGTATTAGAACATCTAAGAAAGAGAGGTAATTGTCTTTTTCTAATTCTAAAGTAAACTTAATGGATGGTACCTGGTTATTCAAATTAGAGAGTAAATCATTTACATCAGTACCAGAAGGCAAAACAGCTAAAATATCGTCAACATATCACCACTTTCAAGGAGTATAAACGATACTAGGTAAATATCGTTTTTCAACGAATTCTATTTACAAGTTTGACACGAGTGGTGATAAAGGGTTGTCCATTGCATGCCAAATATTTTTTGGTAAAATTCACCATTGAATATAAACTTACAATCACAAATGCACAACCTAGTGAGTGAACTAATATGACTTACAGGTAGAGGTAATTCATGATGGATTAATTCATTACCAAGATACTCTAAAATAGAATCTATAGGGACTTTAGTAAAAGAGAACACTCATCAAAACTAACGAATCTATCTGTTATGATATATATATATATATATATATATATATATATATATATATATATATATATATATATATATATATATATATATATATATATACATACATATATATATATATATACATAATATAAATATAGGATATATATATATATACAATTATACACCCTGATCATGTACGGGTGTGTGTGTGTGTGCCACAGGAAAATGCAGCTGCATATAAATTCCTGACTAGTTTCATCTTTACACTGTTAAATTTAAAACGTTGAAATATTGTGTTTATGTAAATAAAGTGTCAGAGTGATTATAATAAAATATATATATATATATATATATATATATGCATATGGCAAATATAACATAGAAAATACTGGAAAGAAAGACAAATTTAAAGAAATATATATACTATATATATAATAATATATATAATATACAAATATATATATATATAGTATATATATTATATTATCCAATAGTGTTCTATATATATATATATATATATATATATATATATATATATATATATATATATATATATATATATATATATATATATATATATATATATATATATATATATATAATATATATATATATATATATATATGTATATATGTGTATATATATATATATATATATATATATATATATATATATATATATATATATATACTGTAT
>NW_027100722.1:227467-249967 GCF_040412425.1 Macrobrachium rosenbergii | reverse complement strand
ATAGCAATTCAATCTATATGAAATAAAACAGGGACAATAAGAAAAATTAAAGTCTAATGACAAAACTCAAAAAGTGATTAAAAATATTATATCACATTGCCGGCCAAAAATAGATTAGAGATAGTGGCAAAAAATTTTGTACCACTTTCAATACAGTCCATAGATATCAAATCTTAACCTTAATTTTATGACTTAAAACTAATACAAGTAAATAATTTATAGTGACCACGCCAAAAATAACATCAGTATCAACATATGAAGAAATATGGTAATATCCCCATGAACTCACAAGTGGAGCGGTGGGCACAGGTTAGCAGAGCAACAATATTAACAAGACTAACCTATTATTAGACTAAACCTAGATAACCGACAACCAAAAATATAAATCGACCACAATGGGGCTAGTGTTACCTCAACCAAGGTCACCACTCATACACCAGTCTGTAGCGCCTAAAAAACGGCCGTGCTACAGACCCGTGAGCCCGTGACCTGGCTAAATTATTCTGAAAACGCTAATATCAGTTAAACAAAAATAAGGACCAAAACCTTAATAGATTAACCTTAACTTAGTCTAGGTCACCACTCATACACCAGCTTGTAGCGCCTAAAAAACGGCTGTGTTGTGCTACAGACCGGTGAGCCCGTGACCTATCTAAGCTTTGTAAAGAAAGAATTAATGTGGACCATTGGCATAAATAAAGAACAGGGACATAACAGTATATAATTAATGATTCATAAAAACTAACCATCAATCACCAAAAATAAGAAAAAACGTAACACACCGTTCACATATCCATGATTTTACGAAACACTCAATATTGTGGCCCTTCACAACACCTTCCAATAATGCCTCTTTTCACTCCAGAGAGCGTCCTTACTCAACACTATTTGTTTTTGCAACTCACTGAGTTTCAAAGAGCGTCTTTTCACTTCACTTCACTCAGTTTTAGTGCCTCTACACTTCAGAGAGCGTCCTCATACTAAACGGGTTTGGGCCTTAAATACACACATCATTAATGGACATATACAAGACAATGGTAAAACCTTAAAATTAACCTGGACATACACAAGACAATGGTAACACCTTAAAATTAGCCTCCACCAATAACACATACTAAAGTAAACAGAAATCAAAAGTACCCTTAACCACTCTTAATCAAAGACGACACCGAAGAAAAACCTGCAAATCACGACATTTAACATCTTAATCTTAAGTACTTAATCCTAAATTATTTCATAAACAAAAACACCTGACACAACATTATTTACAACACACCTGGAAACCTGTACATTCAATAAATTTATAGGATTAATCAAATCAATTAATATAAGTATATACAAAACAACTTTACGAAGAACAAAAAGGTTTTCTCAAATCAACCTATCGATCAGTCACTGATGCGTGACAGCGCATCAGCGACAACATTACTTTGCCTGGAATGTGTGAAAAGCTGAAATTCCATTCCTGGAGCAGGAGGCTCCAACGCATCAACCGTTGATTTTTATTCCTAAACCTATTCAAGAAAACCAACGGATTATGATCCGTTAATATTTTAATCGAGTCCCCAGAGGATAAATACACCTGAAAATGATTTACAGCTAAAATTAATCCCAAAGTCTCTTTCTCTACAGTCGAGTATTTCCGTTGTGGCGGGGATAACTTTTTGGAGAAATAGGCAACAGGATGAGATACTCCATGAGCATCTTCCTGCAACAAAACTGCTCCAACCCCAACATCACTCGCATCAGTAGCAAGCGAAAAGGAACGTCAAAATCAGGAGCTTTCAAAATAGGAAATTCATTAGGACCTGCTTTAATTTTTCAAAGGCATTTTGGGCATCATTAGTCCATACAAAAGTCACATTCTTACGTAATAAATTAGTCAGGGGCTCAGCGATATCAGAAAAATTCTTAACAAATCTACGGTAATACCCTACTAAACCAAGGAATTTTCTGACATCCCTGCGACACTTCGGTATTTCAATATGTCTAATAGAGTCTACGTTTGCCTGTTTTGGAGCCACTTTCCCAAATCCTACTTCGTGACCCAAATATACAACCTTTGCTTTGGCAAACTCACTCTTTTTGAGGTTTATAACCAAACCAGCTTTCCTAAGTACCTGAAATAAGGCCTTAATACGTTTAAGATGGGTGTCCCAGTCATCACTATAAATTACAATATCATCAATATAAACAACACACCCTCTAAACCTTGGACCAAAGTATTCATTAACCTTTGAAAGGTCGCAGCGGCATTCTTCATCCCAAAAGGCATTAATTTACATTGGTAGAGTCCTCGCTGCGTTACAAACGCTGACAAATCCCGTGCCCGTTTGGACAGCGGAACTTGCCAATACCCCTTCAACAAATCAAATTTAGTTATATATTTTGAATTCCCTATCCTGTCAATACAATCCTCTATCCTGGGTAAAGGGTAACTATCAGGCTTTGTGACCTCGTTGACTTTGCGGTAATCAAAACAAAGCCTGAATTGACCATCCTGTTTCTTTACCAAAACAACAGGTGAAGACCACGGACTGTTGCTGGGTTCGATCAGCCCGTGTCGTAACATATAATCAACCTCTTTATCCACAACATCATTTTTAAATGGATTTAACCTGTAAGGGGATTGTTTTACCGGAGTTGCGTTACCCACATCCACATCATGTTCAAGCACAGTGGTCTGTCCTGGAACATCAGAAAATAAATCCTTATAACTAAAAACTAACTTTTTCAGAGATCCCTGTTCTACTAAATTCAAATGTGAAACCATTTCTGAAAAATTTTCTAAAGAATGTTCATTATCATTAGGCCATTGGCACCATCAAAACAATCATCATCAAAATTACTCACGTCTGGAAAAGAAAAGGAATTAACATCATTACACTTTGTAGTATCACCAACAAATGCCACGGGAATAACTTTGTCACGACCTTTATAAGCTTTTAACATATTTATGTGACACAACTGGTAGGGTCTCCTCCTTTCAGGAGTTTCAACTAAATAATTTACATCACTTACTTTCTTTAAAATTTTCCACGGTCCTGAAAATGAAGCTTTTAAAGGGTTTCCTGGAATGGGAAGCAATACCAAAACATTATCACCCACTACAAAATTACGCTCCTTAGTCTTTCGGTCAAAAAGTATTTCATTTTCTTTTGGCTACACAATAAATTTTCACCAGCAAACTTCAAGCCTTCGTTAATTTATCACCCAAATTACTAACATAATCTAATAAATTCATATCAGGGCGTCCCCTCCCAAGATTCACGAACCACATCCAATGGACCACACACACAATGACCAAAAATAAGGCTGAAAGGTGAAAATCCTAAAGACTGACTCGGCACTGACCGAAATGCAAATAATAAATAAGGTAGTTCCTTATCCCATTCAGAACCATTAACCAAACAATATTTTTTAATCATAGACTTCATGGTTTGATGAAATCGTTCCAAAACACCTTGACTTTCAGGGTGGTACGGAGAAGAAGTCACATGTTTAATTTTTAATTCAGCCATCTTCTCCTAAATAATTTACTCAGAAAATTAGACCCACAATCGGACTGAATTACTTTGGGCATTCCGAACCTGGTGAAAAATTCAATTAATACTTCAACAATTTTAACAGATTTTACATTTCGTAGTGGTATTGCCTCAGGATATCGAGACATCCTATCCATAATTGTTAAAATATACTGATTACCACTACGAGTTTTCGGCAGAGGACCAACCACGTCAATAATTACCTCTCTGAACGGTTCAGAAACAACAGGAATAGAATGTAATGGTGCTTTTGGAATTGGCTGATTAGGCTTCCCGACCTTTTGACATGCATCACAACTATTTACAAATCTTTTAACATCATCTTTCATCTTAGGCCAAAAATAATTTTCACTCAATTTACGAGTGGTTTTAAAAACACCAAAATGACCAGCCAAACCATTTTCATGAGCCAATGTCATTAACTCCTTTCGATAAACAAAAGGAACCACAATCTGTTTAACAATTTCACAACCTGTGTTAATGGCATCAAAAGGTCTACTTATTCTATACAAAATATTATTAACTATCTTAAATCGAGAGACAGTCAAATCCGTAATTTCGCCAGACTCAACTGGCAGGTCTTTAAAATCTGCTTTCTGAGCTGTAATAAGTTCCTTAGTAGTCCAATTAAGTTTATTATCCAACACACCACTATCTATAACTAAGCTATCACTACGATCTAAACTACTCAAATCAACATCAACTACCGACTCGGCCGAGTCAACACTACTAGCCTTCGATCGAGTGACTACAGATATTTCATTACCGGAACTTAATACAATAGGGAAAGTTTTATTTATTAGGGCGACATCATTCCCTAACACCAAATCCACATCTTTAATAGGAAATTTATCAATAATGGCCAGTTTTAAATAACCTGAAAAAGACGGGCATGATAAATAAAAACTCTCAACCGGGTAAGACCTGACCGTATCTGGAAAACCACTTAACAAAACATATTCCTTATTTGAACATTCCCAATGAATAGGTAAGGATTCTCTGAGAATTAAAGACTGAGCAGCCCCAGTGTCACGCAAAATTTTAACCTTTCTTTGCTCAGTCGAATTCCCAGAGCGAACAAAACCATCAGACAAAAATTTCTCAAAAGGAGCCAGTGACTTATTGCCTAGTCACTGATTATTAGAGTTCTCAGCCACTGACTCGTTCTCATTCCTACGAATGGCCATTACCGGACGTCTTTCGGTCCTTTGTGACCTTTTAAATGCATAACACCTGCTCTTGATGTGTCCCTTCTTATGACAGAAGAAACAAGTCAAAGTTTTCAACTTCTCCGGTTATCTGTGGTCTGCCTAATATAGCTGTTAACAGGAGTAGTACGAGAACCATAATTAACATTAGGCCTATTATACCTGTTCTGATTATTACTCCTGTTAACTCTCACCCAACCAGATTTCTCATTTCTGGATACTTCCCCTATCACATTTTTATGAGAGAGGAGGTACTCATCACTTGCAATAGCCACCTCCTGCAACGTTTCTAATTTTAATTCTTCGAGATGTACCTTCACCTCATTAGGCACGGACCTTTTAAACTCCTCAACCAAAATTAATTCTTTTAATTTCTCAAAGTCAGTCACCTCCTTAGACTTTAACCAGTCGCCAGCAAATTGCTCTTTAACCCTGGCGAACTCTACAAAAGTCTGCCCTCTTTCCTTCTGTAAATTACGGAAGCGTTGTCGGTAAGCTTCCGGTACCAACTCGTAAGCCTTCAAAACTATGGCCTTTACAGAATCATAATCTGAGGACAGATCTTCGTCCAAGGTAACGTAAACTTTCTGGGCCTTACCTAACAATTTACTCTGAATAAGAGTGGTCCAATACTCTTTTGGCCATTCCAACCTTGAAGCTATTCTCTCAAAAGAAACAAAAAACTCTGCCACGTTAACTTCCTGAAAATTTGGGACTAACTTTAGAGCTTCAGTTAGATTAATACAAGGCATTGCAGACACATTATGTTGGGAAGAAGAAGAACCCCTATTACTCAATGCTTGCATAGCAAGTTCGTGCTGCCTCTCTCTCCTCAGCCTTCAACCTTTGGAGATCTATTTCCATTCTTTTCAACTGAATCTGCCTATCTAAAATTTCTACTGACACCGCTTCCTCCACCTGCCTAGTCTCTGGTTTACCTTCTGCCTTCATCACCTTAACCTTTTCATAAACATTAAGAAGCAACAAGCCCTTCCTAACAGACCCAGGATTTTCAATTTCAACAAACTCTGCTACACTCTCTAAATCAGGCTTATTCAAGTCTGCCAACCTGTCCTGCCACCCTCTCCACTCAAGAGCTCTGGGATATTCAAATCAGCCATAGTAAATTAATTACACCCAAGTAAATATATAAATGTATCTCACAAAAATATACCCAAAAAACAAACCAATACACTGAACACCAATAACCACACAATTATCCTACCACGGTCAAGAAAAAAAAATTATAAACACCGATCAACACAAAAATATAGGAGAGAAGGTATTACTATGCTGCAAACACCCCCAAGAATCCACTCTATACACTCTAGTGACTACAGGATCCGACAAATCCTGGCAAAAGGTCGCCAAATGTTATGGGCCCGAGCCCATCAAACATACACAAGTATTTTAAAATACAAACAAAGTCACAAACGACCAAGTCCACAATAGGTGGAATGGCCGCAACAGAGTGTACAGAGATGGAATCAAGGAGGATAAGTAAAAGCTGAAAATAAAACCTTAATATTTAATACAAACTTTTTAGAAAGAAATGACCACTGAGCCTCTTACAAAATACATTAAATGAACACAAAAATCAACCACACACTGAAAACATCGAATAACAAACACTCTTACACCAAATTAAGATAGACTATACAATTACACTTTAAAGAGAGGGCCCTGAAAGTAATAGGATGTCGAAAAGACAGAATAACCTATCTTATTACACACTAAACCAAAAATAAAATAAACTGCTTCCCTTAAGTGCGCTCTGAAACAGTAGTAGTGGCTAACGCAGCCTTCTAATCACAGGTCGAGGGGAATAAAATATATTCTCTTGAGACCTTACCAAACGTAAGAGAGGTCCCCCTGGCAAGGAAATAACTGGACAAAGGGCGCAGACTGATGAAATAATCACTTTTACGTCGCAAGACGATCAACGGACACGGCCGTCCGAGGGGCAATCACACCTTACCAGTTGGCAGAGATTTCCCCTTGGCAAAATAACTGGACCAAGGGCGTAGCCTGATGAATAAATCAAACTCCCAAAGGAGGACAGCAGCAGCAGCTGAAGAAAGGCAGGTATCTAGAGTTAATCCAAAGATCAGGCAGGCTCTCACAATGATAATCGTCCAGAAAACCACTCTCTCCGTCCTCGAGAAACAGCGCCGAATACAGCTCCGGACGACAAGCCAAAACCACACGTGAAAATAAAACAAGCTCATTGTAATTAAAACTATACAACAAGTCAGAAATGTCGGGGAGGAGGAAACAGGGTCATTACGTTCCAAAAGAATAATTACTGCCAAAGTGGCTTATTCAAAACAAATCAATTTACGTAAAATTAAACACATACTGACAATATAGCCTTGTGCCCTTTTTGGATCTCAAACAGATTTTTGCTCCAAACTGAGAAAAATTCAGTTTAAGGGCAAGCAATTGATCTTTTCTGCATGGAAAATGGCCACAATCATGCAAATCGGCCATGTTGCAGGGGTCGCCTCAAATGGCCCGAATGGCAAGGGTATAGCCTTGAGCGCTTTTTGGGGCTCAAACGGACTTTTGCTACAAACTGAAAAAAATGCAGCAAAACGGCAAGAAATTTAATACTTTGCATGGAAAATGACTACAATCATGCAATTCGTCTATATTGCAGGGGTGGCCCAAAATGTCCCGAACGGTAAGTGTAACGACCCGAGTGGGCCGTTATGCAGGTTCTTTAACATACTCAGGACGGGGCTGTCATGACTGACGGCAGATGCAACAAACAAAGGAGGGGAAAACAACAAAAACAATAAAATGAGCTTAAAATTAATTTATTTACAATATTTACAAGTGAGTCAGGTCTGGTAAAAAGATAAAAACCATAAATACAAGAAAAAAAACCAAAAGGCAGCACTAAACAAAATCAAGTTAAAATAAACAAAAAAAAGTAGCTTTAAAAAAAAAGGCAAAAATAAACAACAGCAGGCAGAAAAAAAAACCAAACATACGTCCTCCATCGGGGCACCAAGACAGCCCTCAGCTGCACGACAGGGACAAAAACCCACAAACCAGAAAACCCCGATGGAGACGTCAGGACAGCCTCACACTGTCATCAAAGATGAGCAGCTCGTGGTCACACGACTACTCATGGTCACACTCCACCTCTACGACGTGCTCCACTTCGTAGGCGTGCTCCAATTTGCTGCTCAAAAACTCGACCAACGTCGACTCCAAAAAACTGCCTGCTGCTGCTGCCACTGCCGCTGCCTCGCTGCCCTACCAGACCCGACTGACGAGAGAAAAACGGCAGCTCACCAACGAGAACATCAAAACAGAAAAAACTTGAAGGTAAGGAGGCAGCAATCCACAAAAGGGAACGAGCGGGGAACCAGCAGTTCCCGCAAAACCATCACTTAACGTGACAGTAAGAATATAGCCTTGTGTGCTTTTTGGGGTCAAAAGGAGTTTTGCCTCAGACTGAGAAAAATGCACCCAAATGGCAAGCAATTGAAAGCTCTGCATGGAAAATGGCCACAATCATGCAATTCAGCCATGTTGCAAGGGTGGCCCCAAAATGCCCCAAACGATAAGGGTGTTATAGCCTTGTGTGCTTTTGGGGCCTCAAATGGACTTTTGCCACAAAATGAGAAAAATGTTGTTTAAGAGCAAGCAATTGATCACTCTGCATGGAAAATGGCCACAATCATGCAATTCGGCCATGTTGCAGGGGTGGCCTCAAATGGTGAGAACGGTATGGATATAGCTTTGTGCACCTTTTGGGGCTCAAAAGGATTTTTGCCCCAAACTGAGAAAAATGCAGTCTAAGGGCAAGCAATTGATCATTTTGCATGGAAAATGGCCACAATCACGCAATTTGGCAATATTGCAGGAGTAGCCCCAAATTCCCCGAACGGTAAGTTTATAGCCTCGTGCGCTTTTTGGGGCTCAAATTGGCTTTTGCCCCAAACTGAGAAAAATGCGGCCTATGGGCAAGCAATTGATCATTCTGTATGGAAAATGGCCGCAATCATGTAAATCGGCCATGTTGCAGGGGTCGCCTCAAATGGCCCGGATGGTAAGGTTATAGCCTTGTGCTCTTTCTGGGGCTCAAACAGACTTTTGCCACAAACTGAGAAAAATGCAGCCTAAGGGCAGGAAATTGAATACTCTGCAAGGAAAATGGAGACAATCATGCAATTCGTCCATATTGTAAGGGTGGCCCCAAATGGCCCGAACGGTTAGGGTATAGCCTTGTGTGCTTGTTTTGGCTCAAACGTACTTTTGCCCCAAACTGAGAAAAATGCAGCCGAATGGCAAGCAATTGATGACTCTGCATGGAAAATGGCCACAATCATGCAATTCAGCCATGTTGCAAGGGTGGCCCCAAAATGGCCCGAACGATAAGGGTATTATAGCCTTGTGCGCTTTTTGGGGCTCAAATGGACTTTTGCCCCAAACTGAGAAAAATGTAGTTTAAGAGCAAGCAATTGATCACTCTGCATGGAAAATGGCCATAATCATGCAATTCGGCCATGTTGCAGGGGTGGCCCTAAATGGTGAGAATGGTACGGATATAGCCTTGTACACTTTTTAGGGCTCAAAAGGATTTTTGCCCAAAATGAGAAAAATGCAGTTTAAGAGCAAGTAAATGATGACTCTGCATGGAAAATTGCCACAATCAAGCAATTCGGCCATGTTGCAGGGGTGGCCCCAAATGGTGAGAATGGTATGGGTATAGCCTTGTGCACTTTTTGGGTCTCAAACGGATTTTTGCCCCAAACTAAGAAAAATGCAGCGTAAGGGCAAGCAATTAATCATTCTGCATGGAAAAGGCCCATAATCAAGCAATTCGGCCATATTGCAGTGGTGGCCCCAAATAGTGAGAATGGTATGGGTATAGCCTTGTGCGCTTTTTATTGCTCAAAGGTACTTTTGCCCCAAACTGAGAAAATTGCGAACTATGGGCAAGCAATTGATCATTCTGTAGGGAAAATGGCCACAATCATGTAAATCGGCCATGTTGCAGGGTTCGTTGCTAATGGCCCGAATGGTAAGGGTATAGCCAAGGGTGGCCCCAAATGGCCTAAGCGGTAAGGGTATAGCCTTGTGTGTTTTTTGGGGCTCAAATGGACTTTTGCTCCAAACTGAGAAAAATGTAGTTTAAGAGCAAGCAATTGATCATTCTGTATGGAAAATGGCCACAATCATGCAAATCGGCCATGTTGCATAGTTCATTGCAAATGGCCCGAATGGTAAGGTTATAGCCTTGTGCGCTTTAGGGCTCAAATGGACTTTTGTCCCAAACTGAGAAAAATGCAGCCGATTGGCAAGTAATTGATCACTCTGCATATAAAATGGCCACAATCATGCAGTTCAGATATGTTGCAGGGGTGGCCCCAAATGGCGTGAACTGTAAGGGAATAACTTTGTAATCTTTTGGGGCTCAAATGGACTTTTGCCCCAAACTGAGAAAAAATGCAGCCTAAGTGGCAAGTAATTGATCGCTCTGCATATGGAAAATGGCCACAATCATACAATTCAGCCAAGTTGCAGGCGTGGCCCCACATGGCCCGAACGGTAAGGGTATAGCCTTTTGTGCTTTTAGTGGCTCAAACGGACTTTTGCCCTAAACTGAGAAAAATGCAGCCTAAGGGCAAGAAATTGATCATTCTGCATGGAAAATGGCCACAATCATGCAATTTGGCCATGTTGCAGGAGTGGCCCCAAATGGCAAGAACCGTATGGGTACAGCCGTGTGAGCTTTTTTTGGCTCAAATGGATTTTTGCCCCAAACTGAGAAAAATGCAGTCTAAGGGCAAGCAATTGTTCATTCTGCATAGAAAATGGCCACAATCATGCAATTCGGCCATATTGCAATGGTGGCCCTAAATGGCCCGAATGGCAATTGTATAGCCTTGTGTCCTTTTCGGGGCTCAAACTGACTTTTGCCCCAAACTGAGAAAAATGCAGCCGAATGGCAAGCAATTGATCACTTTGAATGAAAATGGCCACAATCATGCTATTCGTCCATGTTGCAGGGGTGGCCCCAAATGGCCCGAACTGTAAGGTTATAGCCTTGTACGCTTTTTTGGGCTCAAACGGACTTTTGCCCGAAACTGAGAAAAATGCAGCCTAAGGGCAAGAAATTGATCATTTCTGCACGGAAAATGGCTACAATTATGCAAATTGGCCATGTTACAGGGGTGGCCCCAAATGGCGTGAACTGTAAGGGTATAGACTTGAGCTCTTTTTTGCGCTCAAATGGACTTTTGCCACAAACTGAGAAAAATGCATCCCAAGGGCAAGAAATTTAATACTCTGCATGGAAAATGGCCACAATCATGCAATGCGTCCATATTGCAGGAGTGGCCCTAAATGGCCCGAAAGTTTAGGGTATAGCCTTGTGCACTTTTTGGGGCTCAAATGGACTTTTGCCCCAAACTGAGAAAAATGCAGCCGAATGGCATGCAATTGATCACTCCGTATGGAAAATGGCCACAATCATGCAATTCAGCCATGTTGCAAGGGTGGCCCCAAATGTCCCGAACGATAACCGTATTATAGACTTGTGCGCTTTTTGGGGCTCAAATGGACTTTTGCCCCAAACTGAGAAAAATGTAGTATAAGGGCAAGCAATTAATCACTCTGCATGGAAAATGGCCACAAACCTGCAGTTCGGACATGTTGCAGGGGTGGCCCCAAATGGTGATAACAGTATGAATATAGCCTTATGCACTTTTTGGGGCTCAAACGAACTTTTGCCCCAAACTGAGAAAAATGCAGTCTAAGGGCAAGCAATTGATCATTCTGCATGGCCAAAGGCGACAATCATGCAATTTGGCCATGTTGCAGGGGTGGCCCCAAATGGTGAGAATGGTATGGGTATAGCGTCTTGCGCTTTTTGGGGCTCAAACAGACTTTTGCCCCAAACTGAGAAAAATGCGGCCAATGGGCAAGCAATTGATCATTCTGTATGGAAAATGGCCACACCCATGTAAATCGGCCATGTTGCAGGGGTCGCCCCAAAGGGCCCGAATGGTAAGGATATAGCCCTGTGCTACTTTTGGGGCTCAAATGGACTTTTGGCCCAAACTGAGAAAAATGCAGCCTAAGGGCAAGAAATTGAATACTCTGCATGAAAAATGGGCACAATCATGCAATTCTGCCATATTGCAGGGTGGCCCCAAATGGTGAGAATGGTATGGTATAGCCTTGTGCATTTTTTAAGGCTCAAACGAATTTTTGCTTCAAACTGAGAAAAATGCAGCCTAAAGGCAATTGATTTTTCTGCATGGAAAATGGCCATAATCATGCAATTCGGCCATGTTGCAGGGGTGGCCCCAAATGGTGAGAATGGTATCGGTATAGCCTTGTGTATTTTTTTTTTGTGGCTCAAAAGGACTTTTTCCCCAAACTAAGAAAAATGCAGTCTAAGGGCAAGCAATTGATCATTCTGTATGGAAAATTGCCACAATCATGCAAATCAGCCATGTTGCAGGGGTGGCCTCAAATGGCCCTAATGGTAAGGGTATAGCCTTGAGCGCTTTTTAGGGCTCAAATGGACTTTTGCACCAAACTGAGAAAAATGTAGTTTAAGAGCAAGTAATTGATCACTCTGCATGGAAAATAGCCACAATCATGTAATTCGGCCATGTTGCAGGGGTGGCCCCAAATGGTGAGGACGGTATGGAAATAGCCTTGGGCACTTTTTGGGTCTCAAATGGATTTTTGCCCCAAACTGAGAAAAATGCCATCTAAGGGCAAGCAATTGATCATTCTGCATGGAAAATGGCCACAATCATGCAATTCGAAGATGTTCCAGGGGTAGCCCCAAATGGTGAGAATGGTATGGATATAGCCTTGTGCTCTTTTTGGGGCTCAAACGGATTTTTGCCCCAAACTGAGAAAAATGCAGCCTAAGGGCAAGCAATTGATCATTCTGCATGGAAAATGGCCATAATCATGCAATTCGGCCATGTTGCAGGGGTGGCCCCAAATGGTGAGAATGGTATGGGTATAGCCTTGTGCACTTTTTGGGGCTCAAACGGACTTTTGCCCCAAACTGAGAAAAATGCAGCCTATTGGCAAGCAATTGATAATTCTGTATGGAAAGTGGCCACAATCATGCAAATCAGCCATGTTGTAGGGGTCGCCTCAAATGGCCCGAATGGTAAGAGTATAGCCTTGTGCGCTTTTTGGGGCTCAAAAGTACTTTTGCCCCAAACAGAGAAAAATGCAGACGAGTGGCAAGTAATTGATCACTCTGCATATAAAATGGCCACAATCATACAATTCAGCCATGTTGCAGGGGTGGCCCCAAATGGCCAGAACGGTAAGGGTATAGCCTTGAGTGTTTTTTGGGGCTCAAACAGACTTTTGCCCCAAAGGGAGAAAAATGCAGCTGAATGGTAAGCAATTGATCAGTCTACATGGATAATGGCCACAATCATACAATTCAGACATATTGCAGGGGTGGCCCTAAATTGCCCGAATGGCAAGGGTATAGTCTTCTGTACTTTTTGGGCACAAACGGAGTTTTGCCCGAAACTGAGAAAAATGCAGCCTAAAGGCAAGAACTTGACCATTCTGCATAGAAAATGGCCACAATCATGCAATTCGTCCATGTTGCAGGGGTGGCCCCAAATGGCCGGGATGGTAAGGGTATAGTCTTGTGTGCTTTTTGGGGCTCAAAGGGACTTTTGCCCCAAACTGAGAAAAATGTAGCCGAATGGCAAGCAATTGATCAATCTTAATGGAAAATGTCAACAACCATACAATTCAGCCATATTGCAGGTTTGGCCGCAAATTGTCCGAACGGTAAGGGTATAGCCTAGTGCGCTTTTTGGGGCTCAAACGTACTTTTGCCCCAAACTGAGAAAAATGCAGCGTAAGGGCAAGCAATTGATCACTCTGCATGGAAAATGGCCACAATCATGCAATTCGGCCATGTTGTAGGGGTCGCCTCAAATGGCCTGAATGACAAGGGTATAGCCTTAAGCCCTTTTTTGAGCTCAAAAGGACTTTTGCCACAAACTGAGAAAAATGCAGTCTAAGGGCAAGCAATTGATCATTCTGCATGGAAAATTCAATTCATGCAATTCAGCCATGTTGCAGGGTGGCCCCAAATGGCCTGAACGGTAAGGTATAGCCTTAGTGGGCTTTTTGGGGCTCAAACGGACTTTTGCCCAAAACTGAGAAAAATGCAGCCGAATGGCAAGCAATTGATCACTCAGCATGGAAAATGGCCACAATCATGCAATTCAGACCATATTGCAGGGGTGGCCCAAAATTGCACAAACGGTTAGGGCATAGACTTTTGCGCTTATTGGGGCTCAAAAGGACTTTTGCCCCAAACTGAGAAAAATGCAGCCTAAGGGCAAGCAATTGATCACTCGGCATGGAAAATGGCCACAATCATGCAATTTGGCCATGTTGCAGGTGTCACCCCAAATGGCGGGAACGGTTTGGATATAGCCTTGTGTACTTTTTGGAGTTCAAACGGACTTTTGCCCCAAACTGAGAAAAATGCAGCCTAAGGGCAAGCAATTCATCACTCCTCATGGAAAATAGCCACAATCATACAATTCAGACATGTTGGAGGGGTGGCCTCAAATTGCCCGATCGGTTTTTGGGGCTCAAACGGACTTTTGCCCCAAACTGAGAAAAATGCAGCCTAAGGGCAAGCAATTGATCACTCTGCATGGAAAATGGCCACAATCATGCAATTCGGCCATGTTGCAGGGGTGGACCCAAGATGCCCAAACGGTGAGGGTATAGCATTGTGTGCTTTTTGGGGCTCAAACGGACTTTTGCCCCAAACTGATAAAAATGTAGCCGAATGGCAAGCAATTGATAACTCTGCATGGAAAATGGCCCCAATCATGCAATTCAGCCATGTTGCAGCGGTGGCCCTAAATGACCCGAACGGGAATGGTATAGCCTTGTGTGCTTTTTGGGGCTTAAACAGACTTTTGCCTCAAACTGAAAAAAAATGCAGCCTAAGGGCAAGCAATTGATCACTCTGCATGGAAAATGCCACATCATGCAATTCGGCGATGTTGCAGGGGTGACCACCAAATGGCGGGAACGGTGTGGGTATAGCCTTGTGCACTTTTTGGGGCTCAAACGGACTTTTGCCCCAAACTGAGAAAAATGCAGCCTAAGGGCAAGCAATTGATCATTTTGCATCGAAAATGGCCACAATTATTCAATTCAGACATGTTGCAGCGGTGGCCTCAAATTGCCCAAACGGTAAGCATAGCCTTATGCGCTTTTTGGGGCTCAAATGGACTTTTGCCCAAACTGAGAAAAATGCAGTGTAAGGTCAAGCAATTGATCATTCTGCATGGAAAATGGCCACAATCGTGCAATTCGGCCATGTTGCAGGGGTGGCCCCAAATAGCCAGTAAGTTATGGTTATAGCCTTGTGTGCTTGTTGGGGCTCAAACGGAATTTTGCCACAAACTGAGAAAAATGCAGTCTAAGTGCCAGCAATTGATCATTCAGCATGCAAAATGGCCACAATCATTCAATTCAGCCAAATAGCAGAGGTGGCCCCAAATGGCCCAAACGGTAAGGGTATAGCCTTGTGTGTTTTTTGGGGCTCAAACAGACTTTTAACCCCAAACTGAGAAAAATTCAGCCGAATGGCAAGCAATTGATCACCCTGCATGGAAAATAAACATAATCATGCAATTCAGAAATGTTGCAGCGGTGGCCCTAAATGGCCCGAACGGTTAGGGTATATCCTTGTGTGCTTTTTGGGGCTCAAACGGACTATTGCCCCAAACTGAGAAAAATGCAGCAGAATGGCAAGCAATTGATCACTCTGAATGGAAAATGGCCACAATCATGCAATTCAGCCATGTTGCAGGGGTGGCCCGAAGATGCCCGAACGGTGAGGGTATAGTATTGAGGGCTTTTTGGGCTCAAATAGACTTTTGCCCTAAACTGAGAAAAAAGTAGCCGAATGGAAAGCAATTGATCACTCTGCATGGAAAATGGCCACAATCATGCAATTCAGCCATGTTGCAGGGGTGGCCCCAAATGGCCCGAACGGGAAGGGTATAGGCTTGTGTGATTTTTGGGGCTCAAACGGACTTTTGCCCCAAACTGAGAAAAATGAAGCCGAATGGCAAGCAATTGATCACTCTGCATGGAAAATGGCCACAATCATGCAATTCAGACATGTTGCAAGGGTGGCCCCAAATGGCACGAGCGGTAAGGGTATAGCCTTGTGTCCTTCTTAGGCTCAAACGGACTTTTGCCCCAAACTGAAAAAAATGCAGCCGAATGGCAAGCAATTGATAACTTTGCATGGAAAATGGCCACAATCATGCAATTCAGCCATGTTGCAGGGGTGGCCCGTAATGGCCCGAACAGTAAAGGTATTATAGCCTTGTGCGCTTTTTGGGGCTCAAATGGACTTTTGCCCCAAAGTGAGAAAAATGCAGTCCAAGGGCAAGCAATTGATCATCTGCATGGAAAATGGCCATACTCATTCAATTCAGCCAATTAGCAGGGGTGGCCCCAAATGGCCTGAACGGTTAGGTTATAGCCTTGTGCAATTTTTGTGGCTCAAACGGACTTTTGCCCCAAACTGAGAAAAATGTAGCCGAATGGCAAGCAATTGATCACTCTGCATGGAAAATAGCCACAATCATACAATTCAGACATGTTGCAGGGGTGGCCTCAAATTGCCCGAACGGTTAGGGTATAGCCTAGTGAGCTTTTTGGGGCTCAAATGGACTTTTGCCCCAAACTGAGAAAAATGCAGCCTAAGGGCGAGCAATTAATCACTCTGCATGGAAAATGGCAACAATCATGCAATTTGGCCATGTTGCAGGGGTGGCACCAAGATGCGCTAACGGTGAGGGTATAGTATTGTGTGATTTTTTGGGCTCAAACAGACTTTTGCCCCAAACTGAGAAAAATGTAGCCGAATGGCAAGCAATTGATCACTCTGCATGGAAAATGGCCACAATCATGCAATTCAGCCATGTTGCAGGGGTGGCCCCAAATGGCCCGAACAGTAAGGGTATTATAGTCTTGTGTGCTTTTTGGGGCTCAATTGGACTTTTGCCCCAAACTGAGAAAAATACAGTCTAAAGTCAAGCAATTGATCATTCTACATGGAAAATGGCCATAATCATGCAATTCGTCTAGGTTGCAGGGGTGGCCCCAAATGTCCCAAACGGTATGGGTACAGCTTTGTGGGCTTTTTGGGGCTCAAACGGTCTTTATCCACAAGCTGAGAAAAATGCAGTCTATGGGCAAGCAATTGATCATTCTGAATGGAAAATGGCCAAAATCATGCAATTCAGCCAAATTGCAGTGGTGGCCCCAAATTGCCCGAACGGTAAGGGTATAGTCTTGTGTGCTTTTTGGGGCTCAAACCGACTTTTGCCCCAAACTGAGAAAAATGCAGCCTAAGGGCAAGCAATTGATCACACTGCATGGAAAATGGCCAAAATCATGTAATTCAGCCATGTTGCAGCGGTGTCCCTAAATGGCCCAAACGGTATAGCCTTATGTGCTTTTTGGGGCTCAATTGGACTTTTGCCCCAAACTGAGAAAAATGCAGTCTATGGGCAAGCAATTGATCACACTGCATGGAAAATGGCCACAACCGTGCAATTCGGCCATGTTGCCTGGGTGGCCCCAAATAACCAGAACGGTATGGTTATAGCCTTGTGCGCTTGTTGGGGCTCAAACGGAATTTTGCCACAAACTGAGAAAAATGCAGTCTAAGGGCAAGCAATTGATCATTCTGCATGGAAAATGGCCACAATCATTCAATTCAAACATGTTGCAGGGGTGGCCTCAAATTGCACGAACGGTAAGGTTATAGCCTTGTGCGCTTTTTGGGGCTCAAACGGACTTTTGCCCCAAACTTAGAAAAATGCAGCCTAGGGGCAAGCAATTTATCATTGTGCATGGAAAATGGCCACAATCGTGCAATTCGACCATTGTTGCCATTTTCTATGCGACATTTTTCTCAGTTTGGGGCAAAAGTCTGTTTGCGCCCCAAAAATCACACAAGTCTATACCCTTACTGTTCGGGCCATTTGGGGCCACCCCTGCAATATGGCCGAATTGCATTATTGTGGCCATTTTCCATGCAGAGTATTCAATTTCTTGCTATTCGGCTGCATTTTTCTCAGTTTAGGACAAAAATACGTCTGAGCCCCAAAAAGAGCACAAGGCTATATCCATACCGATCTAGCCATTTGGGGCCACCCCTGCATCATAGCCGAATTGCATGGTTGTGATCAATTGTTTGCCCTTAGGCTGCATTTTTCTCAGTTTGGGGCAAAAGTCCGTTTGTGCCCCAAAAAGCCAACAAGGCATTACAGTTACCGTTCGGGCATTTTTGGACCACCCCTGCAATATGGCTGAATTGTTTGAATGTGGTCATTTTCCATGCAGAGTGATCAATTGCTTGCCATTCGGCTGTATTTTTTTCAGTTTGGGGCAAAAGTCCAATACAGCCCCAAAAAGCACACAAGGATATACACTTACTGTTTGGGCCATTTGGGCCCACCCCTGTAACATGGCTAAATTGCATAATTGTGGCCATTTTCCATGCAGAGTGATCAATTGCTTGCCATTCGACTGCATTTTTCATAGTTTGGGGCAAACTCCGTTTGAGCCCCAAAAAGCACAAAAGGCTAGACCATTATCGCTCAGGTCATTTGAGGCGACCTTTGCAATATGGCCGAATTGCATGATTGTGGCCATTTTCCATACAGAGTATTAAATTTCTTGCCCTTAGGCTGCATTTTTCTCAGTTTAGGGTAAAAGTCCGTTTGAGCCTCAAAAAGCGCAATAGGCTATACCCTTACTGTTCGGGTAGTTTGAGGCCACCCCTCCCAACATGTCTGAATTGTATGATTGTGGCTATTTTCCATGCAGAGTCATCAATTGCTTGCCATTCGGCTACATTTTTCTCAGTTTGGGGCAAAAGTCCGTTTGAGCCCCAAAAAGCGAACAAGGCTATATACTCTAACCATTCAGGTCATTTCAGGCAACCCCTGCAACATGGCTGATTTGCAGGATTGTGGCCATTTTCCATACAAAATTATCAATTGCTTGCCTTTGGCTGCATTTTTCTCACTTTGGGGCAAAAGTCCGTTGGAACCCCAAAAAGAGCACAAGGTATACCCTTACCATTCGGGCCATTTGAGGCGACCCCTACAACATGACCGATTTGCATGATTTTGGCCATTTTCCATGCTGAGTGATCAATTGCTTGCCCTTAGACTGCATTTTTCTCAGTATGGGGCAAAAGTCCGTTTCAGCCCCAAAAAGCCCAAAAGGCTATACCCTTACCATTCGCGCCATTGGGGGCCACCCCTGCAATATGGCCGAATAGCATGATTGTGGCCATTTTCTATGCAGAGTATGCAATTTCTTGCCCTTAGGCTGCATTTTTCTCAGTTTGGGGCAAAAGTCCGTTTGAGCCCCAAAAGAAAAATGCACGAAAGGCTCTACAATTGACCGTTCGGGCAATTTGGGGCCACCCCTGCAACATGGCTGAATAGTATGATTGTGGCCATTTTTCATGCAGAGTGATCATTTGCTTGCCATTCGGCTGCATTTTTCTCAGTTTATAAAACAAAAAGTCCGTTTGAAAAAAAAGCACGCAAGGCTTATAATTTATCGTTCGTGCCATTGGGGCCACCTGCAATATGGCCGAATTGCGGGATTATGGCCATTTTCCATGCAGAGTGATCAATTGCTTGCCATTTGGTTGCATTTTTCTCAGTTTGGGGCAAAATCCGTTTAAGCCTAAAAAAAGTGCAAAAGGCTATACCCATACCATTTTAGCCATTTGGGGCCACCCCAGCATCATTTGAATTGCATGATTATGGCCATTTTCCATGCAGAGTTATCAATTGCTTGCCATTTTTTAGACTGCATTTTTTCAGTTTGTGGCAAAAGTCCGTTTGATTTTTTAAAAAGCCCATTAGGCATAAAACTTACCGTTCTGGCAATTTGGGGCCACCCCTGCAATATGGCTGAATTGTATGATTGTGGTCATTTTCCATGCAGAGTGATCAATTGCTTGCCATTCGGCTGTATTTTTCTCAGTTTATTTAAAAAGTCTGTTTGAGCCCAAAAAGCAATAAAAACAAGACTATACACTTACCGTTTGGGCAATTTGGGACCATCTTGCAATATGGCTAAATTGCAATGATTGTGGCCATTTTCCATGCAGAGTGATTAATTGCTTTATAAATTATGCTAAATTTTTCTAAGTAAAAAAGGCAAAAGTAAATTTGAGCTAAAAAATAAACAAACCTATACACTTACCATTCAGGCCATTTGGGGCCACCCTAAATGGCCGAATTGAATGATTGTGGCCATTTTCCATGCAGAGTAATCAATTGCTTGCCCTTAGTCTGCAATTTTTCTCAGTTTGGGGCACCTAAGTCTGTTTGAGCCCTAAAAAACGCAAAAGATTATAACCTTACCGTTTGGGCGATTTGGGCCACCCCTGCAGCATGGACGAATAAATGATTGTGGCCATTTTCCATTCAGAGTAATTAATTCCTAATAATTAGGATGCATTTTTATTCTGTTTGGGGCAAAATTTCGTTTGAGAAATAAAATGCGTAAAGGCTATAATAAATACCATTCGGGAAATTTTGGGCCACCCCTGCAACATGACCGAAAATAATGATTATAGCTATTTTCCAAGCAGAGTGAATCAATTGCTTGCCATTAGGTGCATTTTTTCTCAGTTTCGGGCAAGAGTCCATTTGAACCCCAAAAACCCCGCAAGGCTTCACCTTTACCATTCGGGCGATTTAGGCCACCCCTGCAATATGGCCGAATTGCATGATTGTGGCCATTTTCCATGAAGAGTAATCAATTGCTTCCCCTTAGGCTACATTTTTCTCTGTTAGGGGTAAAAGTTCGTTTGAGCCTCAAAGCGCGCAAGGTATACCCTTACCATTCGGACTATTTGGGGCCACCCTCCAACATGAGCGAATTGCGTGATTTTGGCCATTTTCCATGCAGAGTGATCAATTGCTTGCCATTAGGCTACATTTTTCTCAGTTTGGGGCAAAAGTTCGTTTGAGCCCCAAAAAGACCACAAGGTTATAACTTTACCATTCTTGAAATTAATTTTAAAAATAAATTAATAAAAATAAATGGCCGAATTGCATAAAAAATGGCCATAATCCATGCAGAGTAATCTTTGCTTAAAATTAGGCTGCATTTTTTCTAAAATTTTTAAATAAAAAAAGTCCAAAAAGCCCCAAAAATAAAACCAGTCTATATAGCCTCACCGTTCAGGCCATTTGGGGCCACCCCTGCACCATTCATAAATTACCATTCGGGTCATTTAGGGCCACCCCTGCAACATGGCCGAATTGCATGATTGTGGCCATTTTCCATATGGAGTGATCAATTGCTTGCCATTGGGCTGTAATGTTCTCAGTTTGAGGGAAAAGTCTGTTTCAGAACCTAAAAGTGCACAAGGCTATAGCCTTACCATTCGGCCCATTTGGAGCCACCACTAACTAAAACATGCCCAATTTGCATGATTGTGGCCATTTTCCATGCAGAGTGATCAATTGCTTGCCATTAGGCTGCATTTTTTTCAGTTTGGGGCAAAAGTCCATTTCAGCCCCAAAAAGCCCTCAAAACTATCTCTTGACCGTTCGGGCCATTTTGGGCCACACCTGCAATATGGCCGAATTGCATGATTGTAGCCATTTTCCATGCAGAGTGATCAATTGCCTGCCATTAGGCTGCATTTTTCTCAGTTTGGGGCAAAAGTCCATTTCAGGCCCAAAAAGCCCAAAAAACTATACCATTACAGTTTGGGCCATATTGGGGCACATCTGCAATATGGCCAGATTGCATGATTGTAGCCATTTTCCCTGCAGAGTGATCAATTGCTTGCCATTCGGCTGCATTTTTCTCAGTTTAATAAAATTTAAAATTTGAATAAAAAGCACACAAGGCTACACCTTTACCATTTGGGCCATTTGGGTCCACCCTGCAACATGGCCGAATTGCATGATTGTGGCCATTTTCCATGCAGAGCGATCAATTGCTTGCCATTCGGCTGCATTTTTATCAGTTTGGGGGAAAAGTCCGTTTGATAAAAAAAAAGCGCAACAAGGCTTTACCCTTACCTATCGGGCAATTTGGGGCCACCCCTGCAACAGGGACGAATTGCATGATTGTGGCCATTTTCCATGCAGAGTGATCAATTGCTAGCCATTCGGCTTCATTTTTCTCAGTTTGGGCAAAAGTCCATTTGAGCCCCAAAAAGCACAGAAAGCTATACCCTTACCGTTCGGGCCATTTGGGGCCACCCCTGCAACATTGCCGAATTGCTTGATTGTGGCCATTTTCCATATAGAGTGATCAATTGATTGCCATTAGGCTGCATTTTTCTGTTTGGGGCAAAAGTTCGTTTATTTATTTTTATTTATTTTTATTTGTTTTTATTTATTTATTTTTTTTTTTATTCAATCATTTTATTCATTTACTTTTTTATCTATTTATTTTCATTTATTTATTTATTTAAATTTTTATTTATTTTTATTCATTTATTTATTTTTATTTATTTCCTTTTATTATTTATTTATTTTTATTTATACATTTATTTATTTTTATTTGTTTATTTTCATTTATTTATTTTTTATTTATATTTACATTCATTTATTTTTATATATTTATTTTTATTTATTTATTTTTTTATTTATTTATTGGTTTTTTATTTATTTATTTTCATT
>NW_027100722.1:203346-226967 GCF_040412425.1 Macrobrachium rosenbergii | reverse complement strand
AAAATGCAGCCGAATGGCAAGCAATTGATCACTCTGCATGGAAAATGGCCACAATCATGCAATTCAGCCATGTTGCAGGGTGGCCCCTAATGGCCCGAACAGTAAAGTCAGTATAGCCTTGTGTGCTTTTTGGGGCTCAAATGGACTTTTGCCCCAAACTGAGAAAAATGCAGCCGAATGGCAAGCAATTGATCACTCTGCATGGAAAATGGCCACAATCATGCAATTCAGCCATGTTGCAGGGGTGGCCCCAAATGGCCCTGAACAGTAAGGGGTATAGCCTTGTGCGCTTTTTGGGGCTCAAAAGGACTTTTGCCCCAAACTGAAAAAAATGTAGCCGAATGGCAAGCAATTGATCACTCTGCATGGAAAATAGCCACAATCATGCAATTCAGCCATGTTGCAAGGGTGGCCCCAAATGGCCCAAGCGGTAAGGGTATAGCCTTGTGTCCTTTTTAGGCTCAAACGGACTTTTGCTCCAAACTGAGAAAAATGCAGCCCAATGGCAAGCAATTGATAACTTTGCATGGAAAATGGCCACAATCATGCAATTTAGTTATGTTGTAGTAGCGGCCCCAAATGGCCCAACCGGTAAGGTATAGTGTGCTTTTTGGGACTCAAACGGACTTTTGCCTTAAAACGGAGAAAAATGCAGCATAATTGCAAGCAATTGTTCACTCTGCATGGAAAATGGCCAAAATCATGCAATTTGTCCATGTTGCAGGGGTGGCCCCAAATGGCCTGAACAGTAGGGGTATAGCCTTGTGTGCTTTTTTGGGGCTCAAACGGACTTTTGCCCCAAACTGAGAAAAATGCAGCCTGAGGGCAAGCAATTGATCACTTTGCATGGAAAATGGCCACAATCATGCAATTCAGTCATGTTGCAGGTGTGGCCCCAAATGGCTAGAGCGGTATGGGTATAGCTTTGTGCACTTTTTGGGGCTCAAACGGACTTTTGCCCCAAACTGAGAAAAATGCAGCCGAATGGCAAGAAATTCAATACTCTGCATGGAAAATGGCCACAATCATGCAATTCGGCCATGTTGCAGGGGTGGCCCCAAATGGCCCTGAACGGTAAAGGGTATAGCCTTGTGTGCTTTTTGGGGCTCAAACGGACTTTTTGCCCCAAACTGAAAAATGCAGCCGAATGGCAAGCAATTGATCACTCTGCATGGAAAATGGCCACAATCATGCAATTCAGCCATGTTGCAGGGGTGGCCCCAAATGGCCTGAACGGGTAAGGGTATATTATAGCCTTGTGCGCTTTTTGGGGCTCAAATGGACTTTTGCCCCAAACTGAAAAAATGCAGCCTAAGGGCAAGCAATTGATCATTCTGCATGGAAAATGGCCACAATCATGCAATTCAGCCATGTTGCAGGGGTGACCCCAAATGGCGGGAACGGTATGGGTATAGCCTTGTGCACTTTTTGGGGCTCAAACGGACTTTTGCCCCAAACTGAAAAAAATGTAGCCGAATGGCAAGCAATTGATCACTCTGCATGGAAAATAGCCACAATCATGCAATTCAGCCATGTTGCAGGGGTGGCCCCAAATGGCCCGAACGGTAAGGGTATAGCCTTGTGTGCTTTTTGGGGCTCAAACGGACTTTTGCCCCAAACTGAGAAAAATGCAGCCGAATGGCAAGCAATTGATCACTCTGCATGGAAAATAGCCACAATCATGCAATTCAGCCATGTTGCAGGGGTGGCCCCAAATGGCCCTGAACGGTAAGGGGTATAGCCTTGTGTGCTTTTTGGGGCTCAAACGGACTTTTGCCCCAAACTGAGAAAAATGCAGCCGAATGGCAATGGCAAGCAATTGATCACTCTGCATGGAAAATGGCCACAATCATGCAATTCAGCCATGTTGCAGGGGTGGCCCCAAATGGCCTGAACGGTAAGGGTATAGCCTTGTGTGCTTTTTGGGGCTCAAACGGACTTTTGCCCCAAACTGAGAAAAAATGCAGCCGAATGGCAAGCAATTGATCACTCTGCATGGAAAATGGCCACAATCATGCAATTCAGCCATGTTGCAGGGGTGGCCCCAAATGGCCTGAACAGTAAAAGGGTATAGCCTTGTGCTTTTTTTGGGGCTCAAACGGACTTTTGCCCCAAACTGAGAAAAAAAAAATGCAGCCGAATGGCAAGCAATTGATCACTCTGCATGGAAAATGGCCACAATCATGCAATTCAGCCATGTTGCAGGGGTGGCCCCAAATGGCCTGAACGGTAAGGGTATAGCCTTGTGTGCTTTTTGGGGCTCAAACGGACTTTTGCCCCAAACTGAGAAAAAATGCAGCCGAAGGGCAAGCAATTGATCACTCTGCATGGAAAATGGCCACAATCATGCAATTCAGCCATGTTGCAGGGGTGGCCCAAATGGCCTGAACAGTAAGTGTATAGCCTTGTGTCCTTTTTGGGCACAAACGGACTTTTGCCTCAACTGAGAAAAATGCAGCCGAAGGGCAAGAAATTGATCACTCTGCATGGAAAATGGCCACAATCATGCAATTCAGCCATGTTGCAGGGTGGCCCCAAATGGCCTGAACGGTAAGGGGTATAGCCTTGTGTGCTTTTTGGGGCTCAAACGGACTTTTGCCCCAAACTGAAAAAATGCAGCAGAATGGCATGGAAAATGGCAAGCAATTGATCACTCTGCATGGAAAATGGCCACAATCATGCAATTCAGCCATGTTGCAGGGTGGCCCCAAATGGCCTGAACGGTATAGGTATATATAGCTTTTGTGTGCTTTTTGGGGCTCAAACGGACTTTTGCCCCAAACTGAAAAATGCAGCCGAATGGCAAGCAATTGATCACTCTGCTGGAAAATGGCCACAATCATGCAATTCAGCCATGTTGCAGGGGTGGCCCCAAATGGCCCGAACGGTAAGGGGTATAGCCTTGTGTGCTTTTTGGGGCTCAAAAACGGACTTTTGCCCCAAACTGAGAAAAAATGCAGCCGAATGGCAAGCAATTGATCACTCTGCATGGAAAATGGCCACAATCATGCAATTCAGCCATGTTGCAGGGGTGGCCCAAAATGGCCCGAACAGGTAAAGGGTATAGCCTTGTGTGCTTTTTGGGGCTCAAACGGACTTTTGCCCCAAACTGAGAAAAAAATGCAGCCGAATGGCAAGCAATTGATCACTCTGCATGGAAAATGGCCACAATCATGCAATTCAGCCATGTTGCAGGGGTGGCCCCAAATGGCCTGAACGGTAAGGGTATAGCCTTGTGTGCTTTTTGGGGCTCAAACGGACTTTTGCCCCAAACTGAGAAAAAAAATGCAGCCGAATGGCAAGCGATTGATCATTCTACATGGAAAATGGCCACAATCATGCAATTCGGCCATATTGCATGGGTGGCCCGAAATGGCCCAAATGGTTAGGGTATAGGCTTGTGTGCTTTTTTGCTCTCAAAATGACTTTTGCCACAAACTGAGGAAAATCCAGCCGAATGGCAAGCAATTGATAACTCTGCATGGAAAATGGCCACAATCATGCAATTCAGCCATATTGCATGGGTGGCCCGAAATGGCCCAAATGGTTAGGGTATAGGCTTGTGTGCTTTTTTGCTCTCAAAATGACTTTTGCCACAAACTGAGGAAAATCCAGCCGAATGGCAGGTAACTGATAACTCTGCATGGAAAATGGACACAATCATGCAATTCGTCCATGTTCCATGGGTGGCCAAAAATGGCCCGAACGGTAAGGGTATAGCCTTGTGTGCTTTTAGGGGCTCAAACGAACTTTTGCCCCAAACTGAGAAAAATACAGCCGAATGGCAAGCAATTGATCACTCTGCATGGAAAGTGGCCACAGTCATAAAATTCGTATATGTTGCAGGGGTGGCCCCAAATGGCCCGAACGGTAAGGGTATAGCCTTGTGCACTCTTTGGGTTTCAAACGAAGTTTTGCCCCAAACAGAGAAAAATGCTGCCTAAGGGCAAGCAATTGTTTACTCTGCATGGAAAATGGCCGCAATCATGCAATCCGTCCATATTGCAGGGGTGGCCCCAAATGGCCCGAACGGTAAAGGTATAGACTTGTGGGCATTTTGGGGCTCAAACGAACTTTTGCCCCAAACTGAGAAAAATGCAGCCTAATGGCAAGCAATTGATCACTCTACATGGAAAATGGCCACAATCGTGCAATTCGGCAATGTTTCAGGGGTGGCCCCAAATGGCCCGAATGGTAAGGGTATAGCCTTCTGTGATTTTAGGGGTCCAAACGGAATTTTGCCTAAACTGAGAAAAATGCAGCCTAAGGGCAAGCAATAGATTACTCTGCATGGAAAATGGCCACAGTCATGCAATTCGGCCATATTGCAGGGGTGGCCCCAAAATGGCCAGAACGGTAAAGGTATAGTCTTATGTCCTTTTTGGGTTCAAACGGACTTTTGCCCCAAACTGAGAATAATGCAGCCGAATGGCAAGCAATTGATCACATTGCATGGAAAACGGCCACATTCATGCAATTCAGCCATGTTGCAGGGGTGGCCTTTAATGGCCCGAACAGTAAAGGTATAGCCTTGTGCGCTTTTGGGGCTCAATTGAACTTTTGCCCCAAACTGACTAAAATGCAGTCTAAGGTCAAGCAGTTGATCATTCTGCATGGAAAATGGCCAAAATCATACAATTCAGCCAAATAGCAGGGTTGGCTCCAAATGGCCCTAAGGGTTAGGGTATAGCATTGTGCGCTTTTTGGGGCTCAAACGGACTTTTGCCCAAAACTGAAAAAATGCAGCCTAAGGGTAACCAATTGATCACTCTGCATGGAAAATGGCAACAATCATACAATTCAGACATGTTGCAGGGGTGGCCCCAAATGGCCTGAACGGTAAGGGGGTATAGCCTTGTGTGCTTTTTGGGGCTCAAACGGACTTTTGCCCCAAACTGAGAAAAATGCAGCCGAATGGCAAGCAATTGATCACTCTGCATGGAAAATGGCCACAATCATGCAATTCAGCCATGTTGCAGGGGTGGCCCCAAAAATGGCCCGAACAGTAAAGGTATAGGGTATAGCCTTGTGTTTTTGGGGCTCAAACGGACTTTTGCCCCAAACTGAAAAAATGCAGCCGAAGGGCAAGCAATTGATCACTCTGCATGGAAAATGGCCACAATCATGCAATTTAGCCATGTTGCAAGGGTGGCCCCAAATGGTCCGAACGGTGAGGTTATAGCCTTGTGTGCTTTTTGGGGCTCAAACGGACTTTTGCCCCAAACTGACAAAAATGTAGCCTAAGGGCAAGCAATTGATCACTTTACATGGAAAAAGACCACAATCGTGCAATTCAGCCATGTTGCAGGGGTGCCCACAAACGGCCCGAACGTTTAGGTTATAGCCTTTTGCACCTTTTGGGGCTCAAACGGACTTTTGTCCCAAACTGAGAACACTGCAGCTGAATGGCAAGCAATTGATCACGTTGCATGGAAAATGGCCACAATCATGCAATTCAGCCATGTTGCAGGGGTGGCCCCAAATGTCCTTAACGGAAAGGGTATAGCCTTGTGTGCTTTTTGGGGCTCAAAGGGACTTTTGCCCCAAACTGAGAAAAAAAAAATGCAGCCGAATGGCAAGCAATTGATCACTCTGCATGGAAAATGGCCACAATCATGCAATTCAGCCATGTTGCAGGGGTGGCCCCAAATGGCCCGAACGGTAAGGGTATAGCCTTGTGTGCTTTTGGGGCTCAAACGGACTTTTTTTGCCCAAAACTGAGAAAAATGCAGCCGAAGGGCAAGCAATTGATCACTCTGCATGGAAAATGGCCACAATCATGCAATTCAGCCATGTTGCGGGGGTGGCCCCAAATGGCCCGAACGGTAGGGGTATAGCCTTTGTGCTTTTTGGGGCTCAAACGGACTTTTGCCCCAAACTGAGAAAAAAATGCAGCCGAAGGGCAAGCAATTGATCACTCTGCATGGAAAATGGCCACAATCATGCAATTCAGCCATGTTGCAGGGGTGGCCCCAAATGGCCCCTGAACGGTGGGGGTATAGCCTTTGTGCTTTTTTTGGGGCTCAAACGGACTTTTGCCCCAAACTGAGAAAAAATGCAGCCGAAAGGGCAAGCAATTGATCACTCTGCATGGAAAATGGCCACAATCATGCAATTCAGCCATGTTGCAGGGGTGGCCCCAAATGCCTGAACGGTAAGGGTATAGCCTTGTGTGCTTTTTGGGGCTCAAACGGACTTTTGCCCCAAACTGAAAAAAGAAAAATGCAGCCGAATGGCAAGCAATTGATCACTCTGCATGGAAAATGGCCACAATCATGCAATTCAGCCATGTTGCAGGGTGGCCCCAAATGGCCCGAACAGGTAAGGGTATAGCCTTTGTGCTTTTTTTTGGGGCTCAAACGGACTTTTGCCCCAAACTGAAAAAAATGCAGCCGAATGGCAAGCAATTGATCACTCTGCATGGAAAATGGCCACAATCATGCAATTCAGCCCATGTTGCAGGGGTGGCCCCAAATGCCCTGAACGGTAAGGGTATAGCCTTGTGTGCTTTTTGGGGCTCAAACGGACTTTTGCCCCAAACTGAAAAAATGCAGCCGAATGGCAAGCAATTGATCACTCTGCATGGAAAATGGCCACAATGGTGCAATCAGCCATGTTGCAGGGGTGGCCCCAAATGGCCTGAACGGTAAAGGGTATATAGCCTTGTGTGCTTTTTTGGGGCTCAAACGGACTTTTGCCCCAAACTGAGAAAAATGCAGAATGGCAAGCAATTGATCAGTTCTGCATGGAAAAAATGGCAACAATCATGCAATTGCCATGTTGCAGGGGTGGCCCCAATGGCCGAACGAAAGGGTAGGGCCTTGTGTGCTTTTTGGGGCTCAAACGGACTTTTGCCCCAAACTGAGAAAAATGCAGCCGAATGGCAAGCAATTGATCACTCTGCATGGAAAATGGCCACAATCATGCAATTCAGCCATGTTGCAGGGGTGGCCCCAAATGGCCCGAACGGTAAGGGTATAGCCTTGTGTGCTTTTTGGGGCTCAAACGGACTTTTGCCCCAAACTGAGAAAAAATGCAGCCGAATGGCAAGCAATTGATCACTCTGCATGGAAAATGGCCACAATCATGCAATTCAGCCATGTTGCAGGGGTGGCCCCAAAATGGCCTGAACGGTAAGAGGGTATAGCCTTGTGTGCTTTTTGGGGCTCAAACGGACTTTTGCCCAAACTGAGAAAAATGCAGCCGAAGGGCAAGCAATTGATCACTCTGCATGGAAAAATGGCCACAATCATGCAATTCAGCCATGTTGCAGGGGTGGCCCCAAATGGCCCTGAACGGTAAAGGGTATAGCCTTGTGTGCTTTTTGGGGCTCAAACGGACTTTTGCCCCAAAAACTGAAAAAAATGCAGCCGAATGGCAAGCAATTGATCACTCTGCATGGAAAATGGCACAATCATGCAATCATGCAATTCAGCCATGTTGCAGGGTGGCCCCAAATGGCCTGAACGGAAAAGTAGGGTATAGCTTTGTGTGCTTTTTGGGGCTCAAACGGACTTTTGCCCCAAACTGAGAAAAATGCAGCCCAAGGGCAAGCAATTGATCATTTCTGGATGGAAAATGGCCACAATCATGCAATTCGTCCATATTGCAGGGGTGCCCCAAAATGGTTCGAATGGTAAGCGTATGTGTGCTTTTTGGGGCTCAAACAGACTTTTGCCCCAAATTGAGAAAAATGCAGCCGAATGGCAAGCAATAGATCACTGCATGGTAAATGGCCACAATCATGCAATTCGTCCATGTTGCAGTGGTGGCCCCAAATGGCCCGAATGGTAAGTGTATAGCCCTGTGTGTTTTTTGGGGCTCAAACGAACTTTTCTCCCAAACTGAGAAAAATGCAGCCTAATAGCAAGCAATTGATCACTCTACATGGAAAATGGCCACACTCATACAATTCGGCCATATTGCAGTGGTGGCCCCAAATGTCCCGAACGGTAAGGGTATAGGCTTGTGCGCATTTTGGGGCTCAAACTGACTTTTGCCACAAATTGAGAAAAATGCAGCCGAAGGGCAAGCAATTGATCACTCTGCATGGAAAATGGCCACAATCATGCAATTCAGCCATGTTGCAGGGGTGGCCCCAAATGGCCTGAACGGTAGGTAAGGGTATAGCCTTTGTGTGCTTTTTGGGGCTCAAACGGACTTTTGCCCCAAACTGAAAAAATGCAGCCGAATGGCAAGCAATTGATCACTCTGCATGGAAAGTGGCCACAATCATGCAATTCGGACATGTTGCAGGGGTGGCCCCAAATAGCGCAAATGGTGAGGGTATAGCCTTGTAAGCTTATTAGGGCTCAAATGGACTTTTGCCCCAAACTGAGAGAAATGCAGCCGAAATGGCAAGCAATTGATCACTCTGCATGGAAAATGGCCACAATCATGCAATTCAGCCATGTTGCAGGGGGGTGGCCCCAAATGGCCTGAACAGTAAGGGTATAGCCTTGGTATAGCCTTTTGTGTGCTTTTTGGGGCTCAAACGGACTTTTGCCCCAAACTGAAAAAAATGCAGCCGAATGGCAAGGGCAAGCAATTGATCACTCTGCATGGAAAATGGCCACAATCATGCAATTCAGCCATGTTGCAGGGGTGGCCCCAAATGGCCTGAACGGGGTAGGGTATAGCCTTGTGCTGCTTTTGGGGCTCAAACGGACTTTTGCCCCAAACTGAGAAAAAAATGCAGCCGAATGGCAAGCAATTGATCACTCTGCATGGAAAAATGGCCACAATCATGCAATTCAGCCATGTTGCAGGGGTGGCCCCAAATGGCCCGAACGGTAAGGGTATAGCCTTTGTGTGCTTTTTGGGGCTCAAACGGACTTTTGCCCCAAACTGAAAAAAATGCAGCCGAATGGCAAGCAATTGATCACTCTGCATGGAAAATGGCCACAATCATGCAATTCAGCCAGCCATGTTGCAGGGGTGGCCCCAAATGGCCTGAACAGTAAAAGGGTATAGCCTTTGTGCTTTTTGGGGCTCAAACGGACTTTTGCCCCAAACTGAAAAAATGCAGCCGAATGGCAAGCAATTGATCACTCTGCATGGAAAATGGCCACAATCATGCAATTCAGCCATGTTGCAGGGGTGGCCCCAAATGGCCTGAACGGTAAGGGTATAGCCTTGTGTGCTTTTTGGGGCTCAAACGGACTTTTTTGCCCCAAACTGAAAAAAAATGCAGCCGAATGGCAAGCAATTGATCACTCTGCATGGAAAATGGCCACAATCATGCAATTCAGCCATGTTGCAGGGGTGGCCCCAAATGGCCCTGAACAGTAAAGGGTATAGCCTTGTGTGCTTTTTGGGGCTCAAACGGACTTTTTTGCCCCAAACTGAGAAAAAATGCAGCCGAAGGGCAAGCAATTGATCACTCTGCATGGAAAATGGCCACAATCATGCAATTCAGCCATGTTGCAGGGGTGGCCCCAAATGGCCTGAACGGGTAGGGGGTATAGCCTTGTGTGCTTTTTTTTTGGGGCTCAAACGGACTTTTGCCCCAAACTGAAAAAAATGCAGCCGAATGGCAAGCAATTGATCACTCTGCATGGAAAATGGCCACAATCATGCAATTCAGCCATGTTGCAGGGGTGGCCCCAAATGGCCCTGAACGGTAAGGGTATAGCCTTGTGTGCTTTTTGGGGCTCAAACGGACTTTTGCCCCAAACTGAAAAAATGCAGCCGAATGGCAAGCAATTGATCACTCTGCATGGAAAATGGCCACAATCATGCAATTCAGCCATGTTGCAGGGGTGGCCCCAAATGGCCCTGAACGGTAAGGGTATAGCCTTGTGTGCTTTTTGGGGCTCAAACGGACTTTTGCCCCAAAACTGAAAAAAATGCAGCCGAATGGCAAGCAATTGATCACTCTGCATGGAAAATGGCCACAATCATGCAATTCAGCCATGTTGCAGGGGGTGGCCCCAAATGGCCTGAACGGTAAGGGGGTATAGCCTTGTGTGCTTTTTTGGGGCTCAAACGGACTTTTTTCCAAAACTGAAAAAAATGTAGCCGAATGGCAAGCTATTGATCACTCTGCATCGAAAATGGCCACAATCATGCAATTCAGCCATGTTGCAGGGGTGGCCCCAAATGGCCGGAACAGTAACTGTATAGCCTTGTGTCCTTTTTGGGCACAAACGGACTTTTGCCCCAAACTGAGAAAAAAGCAGCCGAAGGGCAAGGAATTGATCACTCTGCATGGAAAATGGCCACAATCATGCAATTCAGCCATGTTGCAGGGGGGTGGCCCCAAAATGGCCCAAACGGTAAGGGTATAGCCTTTTTGTGCTTTTTGGGGCTCAAACGGACTTTTTGCCCCAAACAAACTGAAAAAATGCAGCCCAAATGGCAAGCAATTGATCACTCTGCATGGAAAATGGCCACAATCATGCAATTCAGCCATGTTGCAGGGGTGGCCCCAAATGGCCCGAACGGTAGTAGGGTATAGCCTTTGTGCTTTTTGGGGCTCAAACGGACTTTTGCCCCAAACTGAGAAAAAAATGCAGCCGAATGGCAAGCAATTGATCACTCTGCATGGAAAATGGCCACAATCATGCAATTCAGCCATGTTGCAGGGGTGGCCCCAAATGGCCCGAACGGTAAGGGTATAGCCTTGTGTGCTTTTTGGGGCTCAAACGGACTTTTGCCCCAAACTGAAAAAAAATGCAGCCGAATGGCAAGCAATTGATCACTCTGCATGGAAAATGGCCACAATCATGCAATTCAGCCATGTTGCAGGGGTGGCCCAAAATGGCCTGAACGGGTAAAGGGTATAGCCTTTGTGTGCTTTTTGGGGCTCAAACGGACTTTTCCCCAAACTGAGAAAAATGCAGCCGAATGGCAAGCAATTGATTACTCTGCATGGAAAATGGCCACAATCATGCAATTCAGCCATGTTGCAGGGGTGGCCCCCAAAATGGCCCTGAACGGTAAGGGTATAGCCTTTGTGTTTTTGGGGCTCAAACGGACTTTTGCCCCAAACTGAAAAAATGCAGCCGAAGGGCAAGCAATTGATCACTCTGCATGGAAAATGGCCACAATCATGCAATTCAGCCATGTTGCAGGGGTGGCCCCAAATGGCCCGAACGGTAAGGGTATAGCCTTTGTGTGCTTTTTGGGGCTCAAACGGACTTTTTGCCCCAAACTGAAAAAATGCAGCCGAATGGCAAGCAATTGATCACTCTGCATGGAAAATGGCCACAATCATCATGCAATTCAGCCATGTTGCAGCGGTGGCCCCAAATGGCCCAAACAGTTAAGGTATAGCCTTGTGTGCTTTTTGGGGCTCAAAAGGACTTTTGCCCCACACTGAAAAAAATGTAGCCGAATGGCAAGCAATTGATCACTCTGCATGGAAAATAGCCACAATCATGCAATTCAGCCATGTTGCAGGGGTGGCCCTAAATGGCCCGAACGGTTAGGGTTATAGCCTTCTGTGCTTTTTGGGACTCAAACGGACTTTTGCCCCAAACTGAGAAAAATGCAGCCGAATGGCAAGCAATTGATCACTCTGCATGGAAAATAGCCACAATCATGCAATTCAGCTATGTTGCAGGGGTGGCCTCAAATTGCCAGAACGGTTAGGGTATAGCCTTGTGAGCTTTTTGAGGCTCAAACTGACTTTTGCCCCAAACTGAGAAAAAATGCAGCCTAAGGGCAAGCAATTGATCATCTCTGCATGGAAAATGGCCACAATCATGCAATTCAGCCATGTTGCAGGGGTGGCCCCAAATGGCCTGAACAGGTAAGGGTATAGCCTTGTGTGCTTTTTGGGGCTCAAACGGACTTTTGCCCCAAACTGAAAAAATGCAGCCGAATGGCAAGCAATTGATCACTCTGCATGGAAAATGGCCACAATCATGCAATTCAGCCATGTTGCAGGGGTGGCCCCAAATGGCCTGAACGGTAAGGGGGTATAGCCTTTTGTGCTTTTTGGGGCTCAAAATGACTTTTGCCCCAAACTGAGAAAAGTGCAGCCGAATGGCGAGCAATTGATCACTCTGCATGGAAAATGGCCACAATCATGCAATTCAGCCATGTTGCAGGGGTGGCCCCAAATGGCCTGAACGGAAAGGGTATAGCCTTTTGTGCTTTTTTGGGGCTCAAACGGACTTTTGCCCCAAACTGAGAAAAAATGCAGCCAGAATGGCAAGCAATTGATCATTCTGCACGGAATATGGCCACAATCATGCAATTCACCCAAATAGCAGGGGTGGCCCTAAATTACCCGAACGGTAAGGGTATAGCCTTGTTTGCTTTTTGGGGCTCAAACCGACTTTTGCCCCAAACTGAAAAAATGCAGCCGAATGGCAAGTAATTGATCACTCTGCATGGAAAATGGCCACAATCATGGAATTCAGCCAAATAGCAGGGGTGGCCCTAAATGGCCCGAACGGTAAGGGTATAGTATAGCTTTGTGCTTTTTTTTGGGGCTCAAACGGACTTTTGCCCCAAACTGAGAAAAATGCAGCCGAAGGGCAAGCAATTGATCACTCTGCATGGAAAATGGCCACAATCATGCAATTCAGCCATGTTGCAGGGGTGGCCCCAAATGGCCTGAACGGTAGGGGGTATAGCTTTTGTGCTTTTTGGGGCTCAAACGGACTTTTTTTGCCCCAAACTGAAAAAATGCAGCCGAAGGGCAAGCAATTGATCACTCTGCATGGAAAATGGCCACAATCATGCAATTCAGCCATGTTGCAGGGGGTGCCCCCCCAAATGGCCTGAACGGTAAGGGTATAGCCTTGTGCTTTTTGGGGCTCAAACGGACTTTTGCCCCAAACTGAGAAAAAAATGCAGCCGAATGGCAAGCAATTGATCACTCTGCATGGAAAATGGCACAATCATGCAATTCAGCCATGTTGCAGGGGGGGCCCCAAAAATGGCCCTGAACGGTAAAGGGTATAGCCTTGTGTGCTTTTTGGGGCTCAAACGGACTTTTGCCCCAAACTGAAAAAAAAATGCAGCCGAAGGGCAAGCAATTGATCACTCTGCATGGAAAATGGTCACAACCATACAATTCGGCCATGTTGCAGGGGTGGCCCCAAATGGCCCAAATGGTAAGTGTATATCCTTGTGTGCTTATTGGGGCTGAAACGGACTTTTACCCCAAACTGAAAAAAATGCAACCGAATGGCAAGCAATTGATCACTCTGCCTGGAAAATGACCATAATCATACAATTCAGCCATATTGCAGGGGTGGCACCAAATTGCCAGAACGGTAACTGTAATGACTTGTGCGCTTTTTGGGGCTCAAATGGACTTTTGCCCCAAACTGAGAAAAATGCAGCCTGAGGGCAAGCAATTGATCACTTTGCATGGAAAATGGCCACAATCATGCAATTCAGTCATGTTGCAGGTGTGGCCCCAGGGGTGGCCCCCCAAATGGCCCGAACGGTAAGGGTATAGCCTTGTGTGCTTTTTGGGGCTCAAACGGACTTTTGCCCCAAACTGAAAAAAAATGCAGCCGAATGGCAAGCAATTGATCATTCTGCATGGAAAAAATGGCCACAATCATGCAATTCAGCCATGTTGCAGGGGGTGGCCCCAAATGCCCGAAAGGTAAGGGGTATAGCCTTGTGTGCTTTTTGGGGCTCAAACGGACTTTTGCCCCAAACTGAAAAAAATGCAGCCGAATGGCAAGCAATTGATCACTCTGCATGGAAAATGGAAAATGGCCACAATCATGCAATTCAGCCATGTTGCAGGGGTGGCCCAAAATGGCCCGAACAGGTAAGGGTATATAGCCTTGTGCTTTTTGGGGCTCAAACGGACTTTTGCCCCAAACTGAGAAAAAAAAATGCAGCCGAATGGCAAGCAATTGATCACTCTGCATGGAAAATGGCCACAATCATGCAATTCAGCCATGTTGCAGGGGTGGCCCCAAAAATGGCCCGAACGGTAAAGGGTATAGCCTTGTGTGCTTTTTGGGGCTCAAACGACTTTTTTTGCCCCAAACTGAAAAAAATGCAGCCGAAGGGCAAGCAATTGATCACTCTGCATGGAAAATGGCCACAATCATGCAATTCAGCCATGTTGCAGGGGTGGCCCCAAATGGCCCGAACGGTAAGGGTATAGCCTTGTGTGCTTTTTGGGGCTCAATCGGACTTTTGCACCAAACTGAGAAAAATGCAGTCGAAGGGCAAGCAATTGATCACTCTGCATGGAAATTGGCCACAATCATGCAATTCGTCCATGTTGCAGGGGTGGCCCCCAAAATGGCTGAACAGTAAGGGGTATAGCCTTTGTGCTTTTTGGGGCTCAAACGGACTTTTGCGCCAAACTGAAAAAAATGCAGCCGAATGACAAGCAATTGATCACTCTGCATTGAAAATGGCCACAATCATGCAATTCAGCCATGTTGCAAGGGTGGCCCCAAATTGCCCGAGTGGTAAGGGTATAGCATTGTGTCCTTTTTAGGTTGAAAAAAAATTTTGGCCCCAAACTGAGAAAAATGCAGCCAAATGGCAAGCAATTGATAACTTTGCATGGAAAATGGCCACAATCATGCAATTCAGCCATGTTGCAGGGGTGGCCCCTAATGGCCCGAACGGTAAGGGTATAGCCTTGTGTGCTTTTTGGGGCTCAAACGGACTTTTGCCCCCAAAACTGAAAAAAATGCAGCCGAATGGCAAGCAATTGATCACTCTGCATGGAAAAGGGCCACAATCATGCAATTCAGCCATGTTGCAGGGGTGGCCCCAAATGGTGAACGGTAAAGGGTATAGCCTTGTGCTTTTTTGGGGCTCAAACGGACTTTTTTGCCCCAAACTGAAAAAAAATGCAGCCTGAAAAATGGCAAGCAATTGATCACTCTGCATGGAAAATGGCCACAATCATGCAATTCAGCCATGTTGCAGGGGTGGCCCCAAATGGCCCTGACGGTAAGGGTATAGCCTTTGTTTTTTTGGGGCTCAAACGGACTTTTGCCCCAAACTGAAAAAATGCAGCCGAATGGCAAGCAATTGATCACTCTGCATGGAAAATGGCCACAATCATGCAATTCAGCCATGTTGCAGGGGTGGCCCCAAATGGCCCGAAACAGTAAGGGGGTATAGCCTTGTGTGCTTTTTGGGGCTCAAACGGACTTTTGCCCCAAACTGAGAAAAAATGCAGCCGAATGGCAAGCAATTGATCACTCTGCATGGAAAATGGCCACAATCATGCAATTCAGCCATGTTGGGTGGGGGTGGCCCCAAATGGCCCGAGTGGTTAGGGGGTATAGCCTTTGTGCTTTTTTTGGGGCTCAAACGGACTTTTGCCCCAAACTGAGAAAAAAATGCAGCCGAATGGCAAGCAATTGATCACTCTGCATGGAAAATGGCCACAATCATGCAATTCAGCCATGTTGCAGGGGTGGCCCCAAATGGCCCGAAACGGTAAGGGTATAGCCTTTGTGCTTTTTTTGGGGCTCAAACGGACTTTTGCCCCAAACTGAAAAAATGCAGCCGAATGGCAAGCAATTGATCACTCTGCATGGAAAAAATGGCCACAATCATGCAATTCAGCCATGTTGCAGGGGTGGCCCCAAAATGGCCCGAACGGTAAGGGGTATAGCCTTTTGTGCTTTTTGGGGCTCAAACGGACTTTTGCCCCAAACTGAAAAAATGCAGCCGAAGGGCAAGCAATTGATCACTCTGCATGGAAAATGGCCACAATCATGCAATTCAGCCATGTTGCAGGGGTGGCCCAAAATGGCCAGAACGGTAAGGGTATAGCCTTAGCCTTGTGCTTTTTGGGGCTCAAACGGACTTTTGCCCCAAACTGAAAAAAATGCAGCCGAAGGGCAAGCAATTGATCACTCTGCATGGAAAATGGCCACAATCATGCAATTCAGCCATGTTGCAGGGGGGTGGCCCCAAATGGCCCGAACAGTAAGGGTATAGCCTTGTGTGCTTTTTGGGGCTCAAACGGACTTTTGCCCCAAACTGAAAAAAAAATGCAGCCGAATGGCAAGCAATTGATCACTCTGCATGGAAAATGGCCACAATCATGCAATTCAGCCATGTTGCAGGGGTGGCCCCAAATGGCCCGAACGGTAAGGGTATAGCCTTGTGTGCTTTTTGGGGCTCAAACGGACTTTTGCCCCAAACTGAGAAAAATGCAGCCGAATGGCAAGCAATTGATCACTCTGCATGGAAAATGGCCACAAATCATGCAATTCAGCCATGTTGCAGGGGTGGCCCCCAAAATGGCCTGAACGGTAAGGGGGTATAGCCTTGTGTGCTTTTTGGGGCTCAAACGACTTTTTTGCCAAACTGAAAAAATGAAAAAAAAAATGCAGCCGAATGGCAAGCAATTGATCAATTGATCACTCTGCATGGAAAATGGCCACAATCATGCAATTCAGCCATGTTGCAGGGGTGGCCCAAAAAATGGCCCGAATGGTAAGGGTAGTTATAGCTTTTGCTTTGCTTTTGCTTTTTGGGGCTCAAACGGACTTTTTTTGCCCCAAACTGAAAAAATGCCGAATGGCAAGCAATTGATCACTCTGCATGGAAAATGGCCACAATCATGCAATTCAGCCATGTTGCAGGGGTGGCCCCAAATGGCCCGAACAGTAAGGGGGTATAGCCTTTTGTGCTTTTTTGGGGCTCAAACGGACTTTTGCCCCAAACTGAAAAAAATGCAGCCGAATGGCAAGCAATTGATCACTCTGCATGGAAAATGGCCACAATCATGCAATTCAGCCATGTTGCAGGGGTGGCCCCAAATGGCCCGAACGGTAAGGGTATAGCCTTGTGTGCTTTTTGGGGCTCAAACGGACTTTTTTTGCCCCAAACTGAAAAAAATGCAGCCAATGAAGGGCAAGCAATTGATCACTCTGCATGGAAAATGGCCACAATCATGCAATTCAGCCATGTTGCAGGGGTGGCCCTGAGAAAAAATGGCCTGAACAGGCAGGTATAGGTATGTGCCTGCTTTTGCTTGGCAATAGCTTTTTTTGAAAAAAAAAAAAGCCCTGGGAAAAAATGCAGCAAACTTTTGGGGCTCAAACGGACTTTTGCCCCAAACTGAAAAAAATGCAGCCAAAGGGCAAGCAATTGATCACTCTGCATGGAAAATGGCCACAATCATGCAATTCAGCCATGTTGCAGGGGTGGCCCAAAATGGCCTGAACGGTAAGTATATTATAGCCTTTTGTTTTTTTGGGGCTCAAACGGACTTTTGCCCCAAACTGAAAAAAAAAATGCAGCCAAATGGCAAGCAATTGATCATTCTGCATGGAAAATGGCCACAATCATGCAATTCAGCCATGTTGCAGGGGTGGCCCCAAATGGCCTGAACGGTAAGGGGGTATAGCCTTGTGTGCTTTTTGGGGCTCAAACGGACTTTTGCCCCAAACTGAAAAAAAAATGCAGCGAATGGCAAGCAATTGATCACTCTGCATGGAAAATGGCCACAATCATGCAATTCAGCCATGTTGCAGGGGTGGCCCCAAATGGCCCGAAACGGTAAAGGGTATAGCCTTGTGTGCTTTTTGGGGCTCAAACGGACTTTTGCCCCAAAAACTGAAAAAATGCAGCCGAATGGCAAGCAATTGATCACTCTGCATGGAAAATGGCCACAATCATGCAATTCAGCCATGTTGCAGGGGTGGCCCCAAATGGCTGAACGGTAAGGGTATAGCCTTTGTGCTTTTTGGGGCTCAAACGGACTTTTGCCCCAAACTGAAAAAAAATGCAGCCGAATGGCAAGCAATTGATCACTCTGCATGGAAAATGGCCACAATCATGCAATTCAGCCATGTTGCAGGGGTGGCCCCAAATGGCCTGAACGGTAAGGGGGTAGGGTATAGCCTTGTGTGCTTTTTTGGGGCTCAAACGGACTTTTGCCCCAAACTGAAAAAAATGCAGCCGAATGGCAAGCAATTGATCACTCTGCATGGAAAAAAATGGCCACAATCATGCAATTCAGCCATGTTGGGGTGGTGGCCCCAAATGGCCCGAACAGTAGGGTATAGCCTTGTGTGCTTTTTTTGGGCTCAAACGGACTTTTGCCCCAAACTGAGAAAAATGCCGCCCAAGGGCAAGCAATTGATCACTCTGCATGAAAAATGGCCACAATCATGCAATTCGGGCCATGTTTTGTGGCCCAATGGCCTGAACGGTAAGGGTATAGCCTTTGTGCTTTTTGGGGCTCAAACGGACTTTTGCCCCAAACTGAAAAAATGCAGCCAAATGGCAAGCAATTGATCACTCTGCATGGAAAATGGCCACAATCATACAATTCAGACATATTGTAGGGGTGGTCCCAAATTGCCCGAACGGTTAGGGTATAGCCTTGTGCGCTTTTTGGTCTCAACCGGACTTTTGCCCCAAACTGAGAAAAATGCAGCCTAAGGGCAAGCATTTGATCACTCTGCATGGAAAATGGCCACAATCATGCAATTCGGCCATGTTGCAAGGGTGACCCCAAATGGCGGGAACGGTATTGGTATAGCCTTGTGCACTTTTTGGGGCTCAAACGGACTTTTGCCCCAAACTGAGAAAAATGCAGCCTAAGGGCAAGCAATTGATCACTCTGCATGGAAAATGGCCACAATCATGCACTTCGGCCATGTTGCAGGGGTGGCCCCAAGTGGCCCGAATGGTAAGGGTATAGCATTGTGTGCTTTTTGGGGCTCAAACGGACTTTTGCCCCAAACTGAAAAAAATGCAGCCGAATGGCAAGCAATTGATCACTCTGCATGGAAAATGGCCACAATCATGCAATTCAGCCATGTTGCAGGGGTGGCCCCAAATGGCCCGAACGGTAAGGGGGTATAGCCTTGTGCTTTTTGGGGCTCAAATTTTTTTTTTTGCCCCAAACTGAAAAAAAATGCAGCCGAATGGCAAGCAATTGATCACTCTGCATGGAAAATGGCCACAATCATGCAATTCAGCCATGTTGCAGGGGTGGCCCAAAATGGCCTGAACGGTAAGGGTATAGCCTTGTGTGCTTTTTTGGGGCTCAAACGGACTTTTGCCCCAAACTGAAAAAATGCAGCCGAATGGCAAGCAATTGATCATTCTGCATGGAAAATGGCCACAATCATGCAATTCAGCCATGTTGCAGGGTGGCCCCAAATGGCCTGCCAAACGGTAAGGGCCTTATAGCCTTTTGTGCTTTTTGGGGCTCAAAACGGACTTTTGCCCCAAACTGAGAAAAAATGCAGCCGAATGGCAAGCAATTGATCACTCTGCATGGAAAATGGCCACAATCATGCAATTCAGCCATGTTGTTGGGGGGTGGCCCAAAAAATGCCCGAAACGGTAAAGGGTATAGCCTTGTGTGCTTTTTGGGGCTCAAACGGACTTTTTGCCCCAAACTGAAAAAATGCAGCCGAATGGCAAGCAATTGATCACTCTGCATGGAAAATGGCCACAATCATGCAATTCAGCCATGTTGCAGGGGTGGGCCCCAAAATGGCTGAACAGGTAGGGGGTATAGCCTTTTGTGTGCTTTTTGGGGCTCAAACGGACTTTTGCCCCAAACTGAAAAAAATGCAGCCGAAAGGGCAAGCAATTGATCACTCTGCATGGAAAATGGCCACAATCATGCAATTCAGCCATGTTGCAGGGGTGGCCCCAAATGGCCCGAACGGTGGTGGGGGTATAGCCTTGCCTTGTGCTTTTTGGGGCTCAAACGGACTTTTTTGCCCCAAACTGAAAAAATGCAGCCTGAATGGCAAGCAATTGATCACTCTGCATGGAAAATGGCCACAATCCACAATCATGCAATTCAGCCATGTTGCAGGGGTGGCCCCAAATGGCCTGAACAAGGTAAGGGTATAGCCTTTGTGCTTTTTTTGGGGCTCAAACGGACTTTTGCCCCAAACTGAAAAAAATGCAGCCGAAAGGGCAAGCAATTGATCACTCTGCATGGAAAATGGCCACAATCATGCAATTCAGCCATGTTGCAGGGGTGGCCCAAAATGGCCCTGAACAGTAAGGGTATAGCCTTGTGTGCTTTTTGGGGCTCAAACGGACTTTTGCCCCAAACTGAGAAAAAATGCAGCCGAAGGGCAAGCAATTGATCATTCTGCATGGAAAATGGCCACAATCATGCAATTCAGCCATGTTGCAGGGGTGGCCCCAAATGGCCTGAACGGTAAGGGTATAGCCTTGTGTGCTTTTTGGGGCTCAAACGGACTTTTGCCCCAAACTGAAAAAATGCAGCCGAATGGCAAGCAATTGATCACTCTGCATGGAAAATGGCCACAATCATGCAATTCAGCCATGTTGCAGGGGGCCCCATGTTGCAGGGGTGGCCCCAAAATGGCGGACTTTTGAACTGGTATGGGTATAGGGCAAGCAATTTTTCTGCATGGAAAATAGCCCCAATTTTGACTTTTTGGGGCTCAAACGGAAAGCTCAAAACTGCCCCAAAAAAATGCAGCCGAATGGCAAGCAATTGATCACTCTGCATGGAAAATGGCCACAATCATGCAATTCAGCCATGTTGCAGGGGTGGCCCCAAATGGCCTGAACAGTAAGGGGGTATAGCCTTGTGTGCTTTTTGGGGCTCAAACGGACTTTGCCCAAACTGAAAAAATGCAAACAAAGCAAGCAAAAAAATGCATCAAGGGCAAGCAATTGATCATTCTGCATGGAAAATGGCCACAATCATGCAATTCAGCCATGTTGCAGGGGTGGCCCCAAATGGCCTGAAGTGGTAAGGGTATAGCCTTGTGTGCTTTTTGGGGCTCAAACGGACTTTTTTGCCCCAAACTGAAAAAATGCAGCCGAATGGGCAAGCAATTGATCACTCTGCATGGAAAATGGCCACAATCATGCAATTCAGCCATGTTGCAGGGGTGGCCCCAAATGGCCTGAACGGTAAGGGTATAGCCTTGTGTTTTTTTTTGGGGCTCAAACGGACTTTTGCCCCAAACTGAAAAAAATGCAGCCGAATGGCAAGCAATTGATCACTCTGCATGGAAAATGGCCACAATCATGCAATTCAGCCATGTTGCAGGGGTGGCCCCAAATGGCCCTGAACGGTAAGGGTAGTATAGCCTTTTGTGCTTTTTTGGGGCTCAAACGGACTTTTGCCCCAAACTGAAAAAATGCAATGGAAGGGCAAGCAATTGATCACTCTGCATGGAAAATGGCCACAATCATGCAATTCAGCCATGTTGCAGGGTTGCAGGGGTGGCCCCAAATGGCCCGAACGGTAAGGGTATAGCCTTGTGTGTTTTTTTGGGGCTCAAACGGACTTTTGCCCCAAACTGAAAAAAAATGCAGCCGAAGGGCAAGCAATTGATCACTCTGCATGGAAAATGGCCAACAATCATGCAATTCAGCCATGTTGCAGGGGTGGCCCCAAAATGGCCCGAACGGTAAGGGTATAGCCTTTTGTGCTTTTTTGGGGCTCAAACGGACTTTTTTTGCCCCAAACTGAGAAAAAAAATGCAGCCGAATGGCAAGCAATTGATCACTCTGCATGGAAAATAGCCACAATCATACAGTTCAAACATGTTGCAAGGGTGGCCTCAAATTGCCCAAACGGTAAGGATATAGCCTTGTGCGCTTTTTGAGGCTGAAACGGACTTTTGCCCCAAACAGAGAAAAATGCAGCGTGAGGGCAAGCAATTGATCACTCTGCATGGAAAATGGCCACAATCATGCAATTCAGCCATGTTGCAGGGGTGGCTTCAAATGGGCTGAACAGTAAGGGTATAGCCTTGTGTGCTTTTTGGGGCTCAAACCGACTTTTGCCGCAAACTGACAAAAATGTAGCCGAATGGCAAGCAATTGATCACTTTGCATGGAAAATGGCCACAATCATGCAATTCAGCCATGTTGCAGGGGTGGCCCCAAATGGCTGAACGGTAAGGTATATAGCCTTGTGCTTTTTTGGGGCTCAAACGGACTTTTTGCCCCAAACTGAGAAAAATGCAGCCCAAATGGCAAGCAATTGATCAGTCTGCATGGAAAATGGCCACAATGGTGCAATTCAGCCATGTTGCAGGGTGGCCCAAATGGCCTGAACAAGGTTTATAGCTTTTGTGCTTTTGGGCTCAAACGGACTTTTGCCCCAAACTGAAAAAAAAATGCAGCCGAAGGGCAAGCAATTGATCACTCTGCATGGAAAATGGCCACAATCATGCAATTCAGCCATGTTGGGGGTGGCCCCAAATGGCCCGAACGGTAAGGGTATAGCCTTGTGTGCTTTTTGGGGCTCAAACGGACTTTTTTGCCCCAAACTGAAAAAAAATGCAGCCGAATGGCAAGCAATTGATCACTCTGCATGGAAAATGGCCACAATCATGCAATTCAGGGTGGCCATGTTGCAGGGGTGGCCCCAAAATGGCCCGGAACGGTAAGGGTATAGCCTTGTGTGCTTTTTGGGGCTCAAACGGACTTTTGCCCCAAACTGAAAAAATGCAGCCAATTGGGCAAGCAATTGATCACTCTGCATGGAAAATGGCCACAATCATGCAATTCAGCCATGTTGCAGGGGTGGCCCCAAATGGCCTGAACGGTAAAGGGTATAGCCTTGTGTGCTTTTTGGGGCTCAAACGGACTTTTGCCCCAAACTGAGAAAAATGCAGCCGAAGGGCAAGCAATTGATCACTCTGCATGGAAAATGGCCAACAATCATGCAATTCAGCCATGTTGCAGGGGTGGCCCCAAAATGGCCTGAATGGTAGGGTATAGCCTTGTGTGCTTTTTGGGGCTCAAACGGACTTTTGCCTCAAACTGAAAGAAATGCAGTCGATTGGCAAGCAATTGATCACTCTGCATGGAAAATGGCCTCAATCATGCAATTCAGCCACGTTGCAAGGGTGGCCCCTAATGGCCCGAGCGGTAAGGGTATAGCCTTTTGTGCTTTTTGGGGTTCAAACGGACTTTTGCCCCAAACTGAGAAAAATGCAGCCGAATGGCAAGAAATTGATCACTCTGCATGGAAAATGGCCACAATCATGCAATTCAGCCATGTTGCAGGGGTGGCCCCCAAAATGGCCCTGAACAGTAAGGGTATATAGCCTTGGCTTGCTTTTTGGGGCTCAAACGGACTTTTGCCAAAACTGAAAAAATGCAGCCGAAGGGCAAGCAATTGATCTCTTCTGCATGGAAAATGGCCACAATCATTCAATTTGGCCATGTTGCAGGGGTGGCCCCAAAATTCCCGAACGGTAAGGGTGTAGCCATTTGTGCAATTTCGGTCTCAAACGAACTTTTGCCCCAAACAGAGAAAAATGCAGCCTTAGGGCAAGCAATTGATTACTCTGCATTGAAAATGGCCACAATCATGCAATTCGGCCTTGATGCAGGGGTGGCCCCAAATGGCCCGGACAGTAAGGGTATAGCCTGTTGCGCTTTTTGGGGCTCAAACAGACTTTTCCCCCAAATTGAGAAAAATGCAGTCGAATGGCAAGCAATTGATCACTCTGCATGGAAAATGGCCACAATCATGCAATTCAGCCATGTTGCAGGGGTGGCCCCAAATGGCCCGGAACGGTAAGGGGGTATAGCCTTGTGTGCTTTTTGGGGCTCAAACGGACTTTTGCCCCAAACTGAGAAAAAATGCAGCCGAATGGCAAGCAATTGATCACTCTGCATGGAAAATGGCCACAATCATGCAATTCAGCCATGTTGCAGGGGTGGCCCCAAATGGCCCG
>NW_027100722.1:177280-202846 GCF_040412425.1 Macrobrachium rosenbergii | reverse complement strand
TTCCCCCTTTTATTTTTACCCTTGTTAATTTTTACTCCTGTTATTTTTCCCCCTTTTATTTTTACTCCTTGTTAATTTTTACTTTGTTATTTTCCCCCTTTATTTTTACCCTTGTTAATTTTTCTCCTGTTATTTTTCCCCTTTTATTTTTACCCTTGTTAATTTTTACTCCTGTTATTTTCCTTTTATTTTTACCCTTGTTAATTTTTACTCCTGTTATTTTCCCCCTTTTATTTTACCCTTTTTAATTTTTTTTTTCCCTTTATTTTCCCTTTTTTTTTATATTAATTTTACTTTTTTTTTTTACTTTATCCTCTGTTATTTTTCCCCTTTTTTTCACCATTTGTTAATTTTGCTCTGTTATTTTCCCTTTGATTATTTTACCCTTGTTAATTTTTACAATGTTATTTCCGCCTTTTATTTTTTCCGCCTTAATTTGGCCCAAATTTTAACCTTTTATTTTCCCCCTTGTTAATTTTTGGGCAAAAACGGATTTTTTACCCTTTGTTAATTTGAAAATTTGCCCTTTATTTTTAAGCAATTAATTTTTTGCCATGGAAAATTTTACCCTTTTAATTTACAATTTAGCCATTTTACTCCTTTTATTTTCCCCTTGGCTTATTTTTTAATTATTATTTTTTTATTTTTTTGGGGCTTATTTTTCCCCTTTCATTTTTACCCTTGTTAATTTTCTCCTGGGCAAGCAATTTTTATTTTTACTTTGTTAATTTTTACAATGTTATTTTTTCTTTTATTTTTAGCAGTTAATTTTTACTCCTGTTATTTTCCCCCTTGTATTTTTACCCTTGTTAATTTTTACTCTTGTTATTTTCCTCCTTTTATTTTTTTCCCTTTGTTAATTTGACTTCTGTTATTTTCAGCCTTTTATTTTTACCCTTTTATTTTTCTGTTATTTTTCCTTTTGGAAAATACCTGTTAATTTTCCTTTTTTTATTTTTGCCATGTTAATTTTGGCCTGTTATTTTCCCCTTTATTATTTTTACCTTTGTTAATTTTTAGGGGCTATTTTCCCTTTTATTTTTAAACTTAATTTTACAGCCTGTTATTTTCCCTTTTATTTCACTCTTGTTAATGGAAAATGGCCCTTTTATTTTACAATTTCAGCCATATTAATTTTACTTGGTTAAATGGCCCTCTTGAATGGTAAGGGTATTTTATTTGCCTTTGCCCCTTTTTTTTCCCCTTGTCAAACGGACTTTTTTTTTAAAACTGAAAAATGCAGCCTTTTTTAATTTTCACTCTGCATGGAAAATGGCCACAATTTTTATTCGGCCATGTTAATTTTTTACTCCAAAATTTTAGAATGGTTTTATTTTGTGCACTTTTGGGGCTCAAACGGTTTTTTCAAACTGAGAAAAATTGCACGGAATGGCAAGCAATTGATCTTTTATTCTGCATGGAAAATGGCCACATTTTCATACAATTCAGCCATTTTTAATTTGGCCCTTAAATGGCCAGAACGGTTATACCTTTGTGCTTTTTGGGGCTCAAACGGACTTTTGCCCCAAACTTTTAAAAAATACATTTTAATGGCAATTTTTGATCATTTCTGTTATTTTCCCCCTTTTAAATGGCCACAATTAATTTTTTCCTGACATATTGCAGGGTGGCCCCCTTTTAATTTTTGGGTATAGCCTTTTTTTTTTGGTGCTCAAACGGACTTTTGCCCCAAACTGATAAAAATGCAGCCTAAGGGCAAGTAATTGATCATTCTGCATGGAAAATGGCCGCAATCATGCAAATCGGCCATGTTGCAGGGTGGCCCAAAATGGCCTGAAAAGTTAATGGTATTATAGCCTTGTGACCTTTTATTTTCAAAGGACTTTTTGCCCCAATTTTGAGAAAAATGCAGCCTAAGGGCAAGCAATTGATCATTCTGCTCCTGAAAATGGCCACAATCATGCAATTCAGCCATATTAGGGTGCATTTTTTACTAGGTGGCCCAAATTTGCCTATTTTTGAAAAAGAATGGTGGGTAATTTTATTACATTGTTTTTGTTTTGGGGCTCAAACAGACTTTTGCCCCAAACTGAAAAATGCAGCCTAGGGCAAGCAATTGATATTTCTGCATGGAAAATGGCCACAATCATGCAATTCAGCCATGTTGCAGGGGTTTTATTTTTTTAATGGCCTTTTTAATTATTATAGCCTTGTTTTTTTTGTGGCTCAAATGGACTTTTGCCCCAAACTGAGAAAATGCAGCCAAAAGGCAAGCAATTGATCATTCTGCATGGAAAATGGCCACAATCATGCAATTCGCCATGTTGTAAGGGGTGGCCCCAAATGGAGAATGTATCAGGGTATAGCCTTGTGTATACACTTTTCAAAGGATTTTTGCCCCAAACTGAGAAAAATGCAGTCTAATGGCAAGCAATTGATCACTTTGCATGGAAAATGGCCACAATTATTCAATTCAGGCTCATGTTGCAGGGTGGCCTCAAATTGCCCAAACACTTAAGATTATAGCCTCTTGCATTTTTTGGGGCTCAAACGGACTTTTGCCCCAAAACTGAGAAAATGCAGCCTAAGGGCAAGCAATTGATCACTCTGGATGGAAAATGCCGCCACAATCATGCTTTCAGCCATGTTGCAGGGGTGGCCCCAAGATGCCCGAATGGTGAGGGTATAGCCTTGTGTGATTTTTGGGGCTCAAACGGACTTTTGCCCCAAACTGAGAAAAAATGCAAGCCGAATGGCAAGCAATTGATCACTCTGCATGGAAAATGGCCACAATCATGCAATTCAGCCATGTTGCAGGGGTGCCCCAAATGGCCTGAATGGTAAGGGTATAGCCTTGTGCGTTTTTGGGCTCAAACGGAGTTTTTGCCCCAAACTGAGAAAAATGCAGCCGAATGGCAAGCAATTGATCACTTTGCATGGAAAATGGCCACAATCATTGCAATTCAGCCATGTTGCAGGGGTGGTGTTTAAATGGCCCGAACAGTAAGGTATTATAGCCTTTGTGCTTTTTGGGGCTCAAATGGACTTTTTTCAAACTGAGAAAAATGCAGTCAATGGCAAGCAATTGATCATTCTGCATGGAAAATGGTTTAATCATGCAATTCAGCCAATTTGCAGGGGTGGCCCCAAATTTTTTGCTTTGGTTGGTTTTATAGCCTTTGCAATTTTTTGGGGCTCAACGGACTTCTGTTTTTGCCCCAAACTGAGAAAAATACAGCCTAATGGGCAAGCAATTGATCACTCTGCATTTCGAAAAATGGCCACAATCACAATTCAGACCATGTTGCAGGGGTTTTACTTTTCAAATGGCCCAAACAGTATTATCGGTATAGCCTAGTGCGCTTTTTGAGGGCTCAAACGGACTTTTGCCCCAAACTGAGAAAAATGCAGCCTAAGGGCAAGCAATTGATCACTCTGCATGGAAAATGGCCACAATCATGCAATTTGGCCAATGTTGCAGGGTGGCTCCAAATTGGTCTGAAATGGTGCAGGGTATAGTATTGTGTGATTTTGGGGCTCAAACGGACTTTTGCCCCAAACTGAGAAAAAATGTAGCCGAATGGCAAGCAATTGATCACTCTGCATGGAAAATGGCCACAATCATGCAATTCAGCCATTTTGGGGTGGCCCCAAATGGCCTGAACAGTAAGGGTATTATAGTCTTGTGTGCTTTTGGGGCTCAATTGGACTTTTGCCCAAACTGAGAAAAATGCAGTCTAAAGTCAAGCAATTGATCATTCTGCATGGAAAATGGCCACAATCATGCAATTCAGCTAGGTTGCAGGGGTGGCCCCAAATGTCCTGAACGGTATGGGTATAGCTTTGTGGGCTTTTTGGGGCTCAAACGGACTTTTGCCACAAACTGAGAAAAATGCAGTCTAATGGGCAAGCAATTGATCATTCTGCATGGAAAATGGCCAAAATCATGCAATTCAGCCATGTTGCAGTGGTGGCCCCAAATTGCCCGAACGGTAGGGTATAGCCTTGTGTTAATTTTTTTGGGCTCAAACCGACTTTTGCCCCAAACTGAGAAAATGCCAAATGGCAAGCAATTGATCACTCTGCATGGAAAATGGCCACAATCATATAATTCAGCCATGTTGCAGGGTTGGCCCTAAATGGCCCGGAACGGTTTAGCCTTTGTGCTTTTGGGGCTCAAAACAGATTTTTGCCCCAAACTGAGAAAAATGCAGCTCTATGGGCAAGCAATTGATCACACTGCATGGAAAATGGCCACAATCATGCAATTCAGCCATGTTGATGGGTGGCCCAAAATGGCCCAGAACGGTATGGTTATAGCCTTGTGCGCTTTTTGGGCTTTGAATTTTGCCACAAACTGGGGAAAATGCAGTCTTAAGAATGCGCGCAATTGATCATTCTACATGGAAAATGGCCACAATCATTCAATTCAAACATGTTGCAGGGTGACCCTCAAATTTTTTGAACGGTAGAGGTTATATTTTTGCCCATTTTTGGGGCTCAAACGGACTTTTTGCCCCAAACTTAGAAAAATGCAGCCTGAAGGGGCAAGCAATTGATCATTGTGCATGGAAAATGGCCACAATTTTTATCTTTCACCCAAATTTTTGTTGCCATTTTCCTGAACTTTTATGCTGGACATTTTTCTCAGTTTGGGGCAAAAAGTCTGTTTTAGACCAAAAATCACACAATTTCTATACCCTTACTGTTTGAAAATTTAGGGAACATTCTACAATATTATATTTGAATTGCATTATTGTCAAATTTTCCATGCAGAGTATTCAATTTCTTGCTATTCAGCTGCATTTTTTACAGTTTGTAATTTTTACAAAAATTTTCCCCCTGAACCCCAAAAGAGCACAAGTTATTATACCCTTTTGATCTACCCATTTGGGGCCACATGTTACTGCATTTTTTTTTAGCCTTGTTAAATTTTATGGTTGTGATCCCCTTTTTACCCTTGTTATTTGGGGCTGCATTTTCTCAGTTTGGGGCAAGTCCGTTTGTGCTCCAAAAAGCCAAAAGACATTACAGTTACCGTTCGGGCATTTTTGACCACCCCTGCAATATGGCTGAATTGTATGAATGTGGCCATTTTCCAGGCAGAGGATCAATTAATTTTTATTGGTTGTATTTTTTCAGTTTTTACCCTTGCAAAATTTTTTGAAAGAAAATTTTGTTTCCCCCATACATTTACTGTTTGGGCTATTTTTAGCCCAACCCTGTAACATGGCCATTTTTCATAATTGTCCCCCATTTTCCCTTGTGATCAGTATTCTTGTTATTTTTGACCTTGCATTTTTCCTGGTCAAAACGGAGCTTTGCGTTTGAACTGAAAAAAATGCAGTTCTTTTTCAGTTTGGCTCAGTTTTGTTTGATGATTTTTAATCATGCGTTTTCCCCTTTGATTTTGGCCTTTTTCCATACAAATGTTATTTTCTTTTTTACCTAGGCTGCATTTTTTCTGAGTTTTAGGTAAAAGTCCGTTTCAAAACCAAACTGAGAAAATAAGATTTATACCCTTGTTAAATTAAACAGTTTCACCACATCTCCAACATGTTTGAATTCATGTTTCCGGCCATTTTCGTTTGCAGAGTGATCAATTACAAACTTGCCATTCCCCCTTTTCTTTTTATTCGGCAAAAGTCCGTTTGAGCCTCAAAATTTTCCCTGAAGATTATTTTACAGTTTGGAGCAAAATTGTGATGTCACTTTAAACATGGAAATTTTATGATTGTTTCCCATTTTCCATGCATCCTTGATAATTGCTTTACTCTTAAACTGCATTTTTTCAGTTTGGATTTTAAAAGTTGGTTTGAGCCCAAAAAGCGGACAATGCTATAATTTTCCCTGTTGAGCAATTTACAGTTAATGGCTGCAACATTTTATGAATTTTATGATTGTATTTTCCAGCAGAGTGATCAATTGCTTTGCCATTGGCCTGCATTTTTTCAGTTTGGGGCCTGTCGTTTGAGCCCAAAAATTTTCCCCCAAAAGACTATACCTAACCATTCGGGCAATTTAGGCCACAGCTGCAACATGGCTGACAATTGTATGATTGTGGCTATTTTCCATGCAGAGGATCAATTGCTTGCCATTCGACAACATTTTTTCTCAGTTTGGGGCAAAAGTCTGTTTGAGTTCCAAAAAGCACTCAAGGCTATACTTTTTACTGTTCGGGCCATTTGGGGCCACTCCTGTTATGTGGCTGAATTGAGCATGATTGTGGCCATTTTTCATGCAGAATGATCAATTTTTTGCCCTTAGACTGCATTTTTTTCAGTTTTGGGAAAAGTCTGTTTGATTTCTCAAAATGCACAAGGCTATAATACCTTTTACTCTTCAGCCATTTAGGGGCCACCCCTGCAACCTTTCTGAATTGCATGACATGGCCATTTTCCATGCAAATGATCAATTTTTAGCCATTTTTGCATTTTTTTTCCAGTTTGCAGAAAGTCCGTTTGAGCCCGGACGTGCAGATTTTATATTGTTGCTTCTTATTTAATATTTTGCCATTTTTCGGCTAAATTTTTTCAGTTTTCAAAAGTCTGTTTGAGCCCAAAAAGCACACAAGGCTATTCACTGTTATTTATTTGGGGCCACCCTGCAACATGGCTGAACTGCCATGATTGTCCCCTTTTTTCCATGCAGAGTGATCAATTGCTTGTCCATTAGGCTGCATTTTTTTCAGTTTGGGGCAAAAGTCCGTTTGAGCCCAAAGTGCACAAGGCTATACTCTTCACTGTTCGGGCGATTTGGGGTTACCCCCTGCAACAGACTGAATTGCATGATTGTGGCCATTTTCCATGCAGAGTGATCAATTGCTTGCCATTCGACAATTTGGGCCATTTTTTTCATTTGGCTGCAATTTTCCGTTTGAGCAACCGTTTGAGCCCCACAAAAAATTGATTTGGGTTACCATCAAGGCAATTGCCTTTCCATGCAGGTTTTTTCTCATTTGGGGCAATGGCACAAAAAAGCATCATTTTACCCATTTGGGCATTTGGGGCCACCCTGCAACATGAATTGCATGATTGTGGCCATTTTCCATGCAGAATGATCAATTGCTTGCCCTTAGACTGCATTTTTCTCAGTTTGGGCAAAAGTCCATTTGAGCCCCAAAAGCGCACAAGGCTATATACCCTTACTTTTGGGGCCATTTGGGGCCACCCCTGCAACATGGCTGAATTGCATGATTGTGGCCATTTTCCATGCAGAGTGATCAATTGCTTGCCATTAGACTGCATTTTTCTCAGTTTGGGAAAAAGTCCGTTTGAGCCCCAAAAACACACCAAGGCTATACCCTTACTGTTCAAACCATTTGGGGCCACCCCTGCAACATGGCTGAATTGCATGATTGTGACCATTTTCCATGTAGAGTGATCAATTTCTTGCCATTTAGGCTGCATTTTTTTTCTCAGTTTGGGGCAAAAGTCTGTTTGAGCCCCAAAAGCACAACAAGGCTATACCTTTTACCATTCAGGCAATTTGAATACCCTGCAACATGGCTGAATTGCATGATTGTGGCCATTTTCCATGCAGAATAATCAATTGCTTGCCATTAGGCCTGCATTTTTTCAGTTTGGGGCAAAAGTCCGTTTGAGCCCCAAAAAGCACACAAGGCTATACCCTTCCTGTTCTGGCCATTTGGGGCCACCCTGCAACATATCCTGAATAGCATGATTGTGGCCATTTTCCATGCAGAGTGATCAATTGCTTGAAATTCAGGCTGCATTTTTCTCAGTTTGGGAAAAAGTCCGTTTGAGCCCCAAAAGTGCAAAAGGCTATATCGTTACCGTTCGGGCCATTTGGGGTACCACTGCAACATGGCTGAATTGCATGATTGTGGCCATTTTCCATGCAGAGTGATCAATTGCTTGCCATTAGGCTGCATTTTTCTCAGTTTGGGGCAAAAGTCCATTTGAGCCCAAAAAGCACACAAGGCTATACCTTTACCATGCGGGCCATTTGGGGCGACCTCTGCAACATGGGCAATTTGCATGATTGTGGCCATTTTCCAAAAGAATGATAAATTGCTTGCCCTTAGACTGCATATTTCTCAGTTTAGGGCAAAAGTCCGTTTGAGGCGAAAAAAAGTACAAAAGGCTATACACTTACCGTTCAGGCCATTTGGGGCCACCCCTGCAATATGGCAGAATTGAATAATTGTGGTCATTTTCCATGCAGAGTATTCAATTTCTTGTCATTCAGCTGCATTTTTCTCAGTTTGGGGCAAAAGTCCGTTTAAGCCCAAAAAAGCACACAAGGCTATAAACTTACTTTTTGGGTCCTTTGGGGCCACCCAAGCAATACGGCAAAATTGAATGATTGTGGCCATTTTCCCTGCAGAGTGATAATTTGCTTGCCATTCAGCTGCATTTTTTTCAGTTTGGGGTAAAAGTCCGGTTGAGCCCCAAAAATCACACAAGTTATACCCTTACCGTTCGGGCCATTTGGGGAAACCCCTGCCATATGGCAGAATTGAATGATTGTGGCCATTTTCCATGCAGAGTATTCAATTTCTTGCCGTTTGGCTGCATTTTTCTCAGTTTAGGGCAAAAGTCCGATTCAGCCCCAAAAAGCGAACACTTCTATATGATCAATTGCTTGCCCTTAGACTGCATTTTTTCAGTTTAGGGCAAAGTATTTTAATCAAAAACACCAAGACAACATTTGGCCACCACTGCAAAATGGCTGAATTGCATGATTGTGGCCATTTTCCATGCAGAGTGATCAATTGTTTGCCATTCGGCAGCATTTTTCTCAGTTTGGGGCAAAAGTCCGTTTGAGCCAAAAAAGCACAAAAGGCTATACCCTTACCATTCGGGCCATTTAGCCACCACCTGCAACATGGCTGAATTGCATGATTCTGGCCATTTTCCATGCAGAGTGATCAATTTCTTGCCTTAGGCTGCATTTTTCTCAGTTTGGGGCAAAAGTCCGTTTGATTCAAAAAGTGCACAAGGCTATACCCTTACCATTCGGGCCATTTGGGGCCACCCTGCAACATGGCTGAATTGCATGATTGTGGCCATTTTCCATGCAGAGTGATCAATTGCTTGCCCTTAGGCTGCATTTTTCTCAGTTTGGGGCAAAAGTCCTTTTGAGCCCCAAAAAGTGCACAAGGCTATACCCATACTGTTCTAACCATTTGGGGCTACCCCTGCAACATTTCTGAATTGCATAATTGTATCCATTTTCCATGCAGAGTGATCAATTGCTTGCCCTTAGGCTGCATTTTTTCTCAGTTTGAGGCAAAAGTGAGTTTGAGCCCCAAAAAGCACACAAGGCTATAACCTTACCATTCGGGCCATTTAGGCGACCCTGTAACATGGCTGAATTGCATGATTGTGGCCATTTTCATGCAGAATGATCAATTGCTTGCCATTAGGCTGCATTTTTCTCAGTTTGAGGCAAAGTCCGTTTGAGCCCCAAAAAGCACACAAGGCTATACACTTACCGTTCGGGCCATTTGGGGCCACCCTGCAACATGACTGAATTGCATGATTGTGGCCATTATCCATGCAGAGTATTCAATTTCTTGCCCTTAGGCTGCATTTTTCTCAGTTTAGGACAAAAGTCTGTTTGAGACCCGAAAAGAGCACAAGGCTTTCCTTACCATTCGGGCCATTTGAGGCGACCTATGCAGCATGGCCGATTTGCATGATTGCGGCCATTTTCCATGCAGAATGATCAATTACTTGCCCTTAGGCTGCATTTTTATCAGTTTGGGGCAAAAGTCCGTTTGAGCACCAAAAAACACACAAGGCTATACGCTTACCGTTCGGGCCATTTGGGGCCACCCCTACAACATGGCCAAATTGCATGATTGTGGCCATTTTCCATGCAGAGTGATCATTTGCTTGCCATTCGGCTGCATTTTTCTCAGTTTGGGGCAAAAGTCCGTTTGAGCCCAAAAAAAACACACAAGGCTCTACCCTTACCGTTCGGGCCATTTGTGGCCACCCCTGCAATATGGCAGAATTGGATGATTGTGGCCTTTTTCCCTGCAGAGTGATCATTTGCTAGCCATTCGGCTGGATTTTTCTCAGTTTGGGGCAAAAGTCCGTCTGAGCCCCAAAAAGCACACAAGGCTCTACCCTTACCGTTCGGCCAATTTGGGGCCACCCCTGCAATATGGCTGAATAGTATGATTGTGGCCATTTTCCATGCAGAGTGATCATTTGCTAGCCATTCGGCTGAATTTTCTCAGTTTGGGGCAAAAGTCCGTTTGAGCCCCAAAAAGCACACAAGGCTCTACCCTTACTGTTCAGGCCAATTTGGGGCCACCCTGCAATATGGCTGAATTGTATGATTGTGGCCATTTTCCATGCAGAGTGATCATTTGCTATCCATTCGGCTCGATTTTTCTCAGTTTGGGGCAAAAGTCCGTTTGAGCCCCAAAAAGCACACAAGGCTATACTCTTACCGTTCGGGCCATTTGGGGCCACCCCTTCAATATGGCCGAATTGCATGATTATGGCCATTTTCCATGCAGAGTGATCAGTTTCTTGCCCTTTGGCTGCATTTTTCTCAGTTTGGGTTAAAAATCCGTTTAAGCCCCAAAAAGTGCACAAGGCTATACCCATACCGTTTTAGCCATTTGGGGCCACCCCAGCATCATGGCGGAATTGCATGATTATGGCCATTTTCCATGCAGAGTTATCAATTGCTTGCCCTTAGACTGCATTTTTTTCAGTTTGTGTCAAAAGTCCATTTGAGCCCCAAAAAGCACACAAGGCTCTACCCTTACCGTTCGGGCAATTTGGGGCCACCCCTGCAATATGGCTGAATAGTATGATTGTGGCCATTTTTCATGCAGAGTGATCATTTGCTTGCCATTCGGCTGCATTTTTCTCAGTTTGGGGCAAAAGTCCGTTTGAGCCCCAAAAAGCACACAAGGCTACCCTTACCGTTCGGGCCATTTGGGGCCACCCCTGCAATATGGCCGAATTGCAGGATTATGGCCATTTTCCATGCAGAGTGATCAATTACTTGCCCTTTGGTTGCATTTTTCTCAGTTTGGGGCAAAAATCCGTTTAAGCCCCAAAAAGTGCACAAGGCTATACCCATACCGTTTTAGCCATTTGGGGCCACCCCAGCATCATGGCCGAATTGCATGATTATGGCCATTTTCCATGCAGAGTTATCAATTGCTTGCCCTTAGACTGCATTTTTTTCAGTTTGTGGCAAAAGTCCGTTTGAGCCCCAAAAAGCCCATTAGGCATAAAACTTACCGTTCTGGCAATTTTGGGCCACCCCTGCAATATGGCTGAATTGTATGATTGTGACCATTTTCCATGCAGAGTGATCAATTGCTTGACATTTCGCTGTATTTTTCTCAGTTTGGGGAAAAAGTCTGTTTGAGCCCCAAAAGGCACACAAGACTATACACTTACCGTTTGGGCAATTTGGGGCCATCTTGCAATATGGCTGAATTGCATGATTGTGGCCATTTTCCATGCAGAGTGATTAATTGCTTCCCCTTATGCTGCATTTTTCTAAGTTTGGGGCAAAAGTCCCTTTGAGCTCCCAAAAACGCACAAACCTATACACTTACCATTCAGGCCATTTGGGGCCACCCCTGCAATATGGCAGAATTGAATGATTGTGGCCATTTTCCATGCAGAGTAATCAATTGCTTGCCCTTAGTCTGCAATTTTCTCAGAGTAGCACCTAAGTCTGTTTGAGCCCTAAAAAACGCAAAAGATTATAACCTTACCGTTTGGGCGATTTGGGCCACCCCTGCAGCATGGACGAATTGCATGATTGTGGCCATTTTCCATTCAGAGTAATTAATTCCTAACCCTTAGGATGCATTTTATTCTGTTTGGGGCAAAATTTCGTTTGGGACCCAAAATGCGTACAAGGCTATACCCTTACCATTCGGGAAATTGTGGGCCACCCCTGCAACATGACCGAATTGCATGATTGTGGCTATTTTCCAAGCAGAGTGATCAATTGCTTGCCATTCGGGTGCATTTTTCTCAGTTTCGGGCAAGAGTCCATTTGAGCCCCAAAAAGCCCGCAAGGCTTCACCTTTACCATTCGGGCGATTTAGGCCACCGCTGCAATATGGAAGAATTGCATGATTGTGGCCATTTTCCATGCAGAGTAATCAATTGCTTGCCATTCGGCAGCATTTTTCTCAGTTTGGGGCAAAAGTCCATTTGAGCCCTGTTACGAACTTTAGTAAAAATTCCATTGTTTATAACTGTACTCTAGCCAAGAGATGGCGTTGGTATCAGACGTCTGTCGTTGTTCCTGTTTCTTTTCTTTAAGATCCTTACAGACGTTTGAGTACCGTAAAGTTCGTAATTGTTGAGTAAGATATTGCTTGTTTAACAACTAATCCCCTTGTTTTTACGTTTTCTATTCGAGATACCGAGTGGAAGTGGACGGCTCGGGCGAGAAGTCTAGTTGAGCAGTACGACAGAAGGTATCGGTGGATATAGTTGACCCTGATACAGAGGCCAGAAGCAAGAGTTTGTCCACCTGTGGTGAGACGATGGTTTAAACGGAGAGAAGGGAATTGTGTGCTGGTTAATAGGAAGGGGTTATACGAATGTATTGACCATGGTCTGATATTGTGCCCTGAGGATTTGGGTAAAGTATACTGTTTTTACTATCCGACGGTAGAAGGAGTAAGCCTGGAATTAGAACAATTCATTTGTGATTGTGTGGCTTAAGAGTTTTCCTTCGTCGTGATAGTCTGTGTTTTGTATAACTCGTGTACAGCTGAGTATGCTGTTGTCATTTAAGATCGAGGTGTAGAAAGCCTTTGATGGTGTTGGTCCAGGTATTGGCCAATGTGTTTCCACAGTTAATGGTGCTTGTGGTAATTTAATGTTTTGGCACATTCCCTCTCTCCCGTTGTATTTGTAAGCTCTGGACCTAAAATTGTTATTATTGATAACTGTCGTACTGTCTCCGGTAGAGTAATTCTTGTAAAGTAACTCGTAAAGTTACTCATAAACGTAACTCTTAAAGTAACTATCACCATCGTAGAAGTTTGTACTGGGATCCTCATCATTTAATTGATAATAGTTAATTTTGAACCGTTTAGTTAATAATCTGTTATGTATTCATTTAGTAACCTTATGTTTATACCCATAATCGTTCTTTTGATACTCGACTGAGTACTTGAGAAGTAATTGTTGGAAGACCTTGATTATATGTTGTTACTCATAGTTCTATTTAATTTCGTTGGATAATTTTATAATAAATTGTTATTGTTTTTTTGTAGTAGTTTTATGTATCTCTTTTTGTACTCCATTATTGGTGCACAGAAAGTTTAAGGGTTGATCAGCAGGAGCAGTATACTCTAAGGTAACAATATTCCTGTGTATACATATTCTTTTAAAGTACTTAATTCGAGTAATAATGATTTAACTTTTAAAGAATGGAAAGAATCCCGCAGTTATTCAATGAAATGTAATTAGAAAGTTTCATGACTTAAGTGGTTGACATAAAATTGTCTTTAGAGAGTTCATATGGAGAATAAATGTTGCATATCAAATAAGTGAAATCGTAACATAAAAGAAAGTGGCATCCTCAGTGGATGTAAAAAAAACTAAAAGTTTTTTTTCCTTGTCTGTAAAATCGTTTTCTGTGCATTTTGTATTGGAGTATAAAAGAGGCGTTATTTTTGCATTAAGTGTTTGTCAACATAGTAAAGATGAGTACCATTAGGATTGAGTCAATTTATGAGGTTGAGGAATTTCTAAATCGTGAAACCTATTTAGCCGACTTGCCCGGTCTGCTGAAAAGAGAGTTGCAATTGGTAGCCCAATATTTAGGTGTAAGATATACTTCCTCCACTAAGAAAGATGAAATGTTAGCTGCTATCGTTAACAAGTTACAGGAAAGTAATGAGGGAGAAGCTAGTGGAGGTGAAGATGAGAAAGCGCAAGGTGATGATGAGTGGGTGCAAGGTGAAGGTGAAGAGGCGCAAGAGGAAAGGGCACAAGCTTTAGATATAGAAGAAAAAGTGGAAGTGAAACCAGAGTTGGGTGATGTTGAGCTTAAACGTTTACAGTTACAAGTGCAACTGAAGAAGATGGATAAAGAGGTTAAGTTAAAGGAATTTGAATTGGAAACGAAGAGAATGGAGTTAGAATTGGCAGAAAAGGAGAAAGCAAGGAAGTTTGAACTAGAGGAAAAGGAAAGACAAAGGCAGTTTGAACTAGCAGAGAAAGAGAGAGCAAGACAACATGAGCTAGAAGTACTTAAGTTAGGAGGCGGTGAAAGGCCCAGTACTTTTGATCCAGTGCGAAATAGCAAGATGGTGCCTAAATTTAATGAAAAAGAAGTAAATAAGTTTTTCATTGCTTTTGAGAAAATAGCAGCATCGCTTAAATGGCCAAGGGAATTTTGGGCAGTGATGGTCCAGTCTGTCTTAGTTGGAAAAGCGCAAATCGCTTTTTCTACGTTGTCTTTAGAGAGGTCAAACGACTATGATGCAGTGAGAGAAGTGGTGTTAGCTGCATATAAATTAGTCCCAGAAGCCTATAGACAAAACTTTAGACAGCTAAGGAAAACTCAAGACCAGACTTATAGAGAGTTTGCACGGAACAAAGAAAGACTCTTTGTAGAATGGTGTGAATCGAGGTCAGTAGATACAAAAGAGGATCTCGAGCAGTTAATTTTATTGAGGATTTTAAAGAGAACTTGCCTGATGAGATAAAGACCCATTTAGAAGAAAAGCAAGTAGTTTCTTTGGATTTGGCATCTACCATGGCAGACGAATATGTGTTAACCCATAAACCTGTTGTTAGAACAGTTAACCGATCTAACTTGTTTTCAGGTAAAGCCAATGTTCAACGAAAATTTTCCCACAGCAAGAACGAACCTAACGTCCAGAAAGTGCATAACACAAGTCCGACCCGGAGAGATCGAAGTAACCTGGTATGTTGGGGGTGCGGTAAGGCAGGACATGTGATAGCAATGTGTAGGAGCAGAAAGATGGACAACAAGAAAAAGGTATTGTTATTACAAACTTTAGGTCCTGTACATAATATTGTACCCAGTGAAGAAAGAGGGCGAGATTTATTTTCACCTTACAAATCAAGTGCTAAAGTGTGCAGTTTAGACAACAAGGTGGAAATAAGTGTACAGGTATTGAGAGATACAGGCGCTTCTCAATCTTTAATCTTGAAGGATGTGTTGCCTGACAGTTTATTAGAAAGGTGTAAAGGTAATGTGATACTAGGGGTTTCCTGATACATTATATGTAGCTCCATTACTAGAGGTAGGTGTAGATTCAAAGTACTACAAAGGAAATTGTATCTTAGCTATAGTAGACAAAATTCCTGTTGATGGAGTGCAGTTACTACTTGCAAACGATTTAGTATTGGGAGTGAAAAATCAATTTCCACGAGTAGAGGATGTAATGTTAAGTGAGGAAATTCAGAATGAGGAAAATGGGATTAAGTCAGAGTTGCAGGATGAGTGTAAAAGTAAAAGCGTAGGCTTAATTGAAGATAAGCTATATGAAGATGAACTTGGAGGTTGTTTAATAAGGAGACTAGTCCTATTCTAGTGGTAGACAATAACATTGATGAAAGGAAAGTAATTGAGGATAATGTAGGCAATCTAAATTGTACTAGAGAAAATTTGATAGAAGAGCAAAACAAAGATAAAGATTGTAATGCTTTGAAAAGGAATATGAAAGAAGGAAATAAACTAGGAAGTCAATTTTTCATGAAGGAAGGGTTATTAATTCGTAAATCTTTGGGTTCCAATGAAGAAGAGTATGGAGTGGAAGATGACTAATCAAATTGTATTGCCAGAAAAGTTTAGAGTAAAGGTAATGGAACTTGCTCATAACAACCTATTTGCAGGACATTTAGGCATAAGTAAGACCTTTTATAGAATAGCTAGCAATTTCTTTTGGCCGAAAATGAAGGAGAGCATTAAAAGATTTTGTAAGGAATGCCATGAATGTCAGATGGTAGGAAAAGTAAATAAGCCCATCCCAAAAGCTCCGTTACAACCAATATTATCAGTAGGAGAACCTTTTTCCATATTTTATTAGATATAGTTGGGCCTTTGCCTGTAGCCACGTCAGGAGTTAAGTATTTATTAACTATTTTTGATAGAGTAAGCAGGTGTCCTGAGGCTATACCCATAAAATCGGCAACGACTAAAGTCATTGTAAGGCATTTAATAAATTTCTTTTCAAGTAAAGGTTTACCAAAGATAATTCAAACAGATCAAGGGTCAATTTTCACCTCGGACCAGTTTAAGAAGTGGTTAAGTGACTTTAGAATAGAGCATAAATTATCTAGCCCGTACCACCCTGAATCTCAAGGTACAATAGAAAGGTTTCATCAAACCTTGAAAACTATGCTTAAGAAGTTTTGTTTGGATAAACGCAACCTTTGGGTCGAGAACTTGCCGTACTTGTTATTTGCAATTCGTTCAGTACCTAATGATAGTTTGGGAATTTCACCTTTTGATATGATTTATGGTCATACTGTAAGGGGGCCCGTTAGAAACAATTAGAGAAGGTTGGGAAGAAGAGCAGAGTGAAACTGATATTGTAGAATGGTTTTCTGATAATAAAAGTAAATTGTATAAAGCATGGGAATTTGCTAAAAGCACTTGGCTCATTCACAAAAGAGTATGAAGGAAAAATTTGATGTCAAAGCAGTGAATAGAAGTTTTAAGGAAGGAGACTTAGTATTGTTATTGTTTACAAAAACGAGTAATATTGGTGAGAGTAAATTTGTGGGTCCATATTCAGTAATTAAAAAGATTAATAATACAAATTATGTAATTTCAACTCCTGATCGTAAGAAAAACAAATGGTAGTTCATATTAATATGCTCAAAGCTTATCACGTGGGTGAAGTAAAGCCTACAAATGTAGTGAAAGTGATTCAAGATTAAGTATATCCCATTGTTGATGTGTCTTTAAAAGAAATTCTGAAATTTTAAATAACTTGATATTAAGTTAGCTCATCTGCAACCAGATTTAAGAGAAGAAATGAAGGATATTATTTTGGAACATGCCAGTATTTTTGGAGATAACCTGGTAGAACTAGTGTAACTACACACGATATAAAGTTAGAGAGTGATGTAAGACCAATTAAACAACATCCTTATCGTATGAATCCTTTAAAGAAAGAACTTGTTAAAAAGAGGTGGATTATATGTTAAAAAACAAATTAATTTCTCCCAGTAATAGCCCTTGGTCATCACCAGTGCTATTAGTGCCTAAAACCTGATGGAGAAGTGAGGTTATGTGGACTATCGGAAGGTGAATAAGATAACTGTTTCAGATACTTATCCACTACCCAGGTTAGAGGATTGCGTAGATCGGATGGGATGTTCTAAATATTTAACAAAAATTGATTTGTGTAAAGGGTATTGGCAAGTTCCATTAACAGAAAACGCCAAGAGTATTTCTGCATTTGTGACAAGTGATGGATTGTTTGAGTGTCAAGTAATGCCGTTTGGATTAAAAAACGCAGCTTCAACTTTTCAAAGATTAATGAATAATGTTATAGCTAACTTAGAGAATTGTATAGTATATATAGATGACGTAGTGGTATATGATGATTCTTGGGAAGAGCATAAGAAACATGTGAAAGCTTTGTTTGTAGCTTTGAAAGAAGCCAATATAACTGTGAATTTAAAAATCGGATTTTTGTAAGGCTTCAGTAACGTATCTGGGACATACAGTTGGTAATGGTACTGTAGCGCCTAAGGATAGTAATATCAAGGCAATTTTGAATTTTGAAAATCCTAAGTCCCGCAAAAATATTCGACAGTTTCTTAGGTTAGTTGGTTTTTATAGGAAATTTGTTCCCAATTTATCAGAAGTAGCGGTCCCATTAACTATTCTGTTAAAGAAGAACGTTAAGTTTGCATGGACTAGTAGATGTCAAGATTCTTTTGAAAAGTTGAAGTCTGTACTAATTAGTAAACCGGTACTTAAAAACCCTAACTTTTTAGATCCTTTCATACTAACGGTGGATGCTTCAGATTATGGCATCGGAGCAGTGTTGTCACAAAAAGATAATAATGGGGTTGAGCATCCTGTATCATATTACTCCCATAAGCTTACAGATGCCCAACGTAAATACTCTGTAATTGAAAAGGAAACTTTGGCTTTGTGGTCAGCTATTCAACATTATGAGGTCTATCTAACTGGCAATACTCATGTAATTAAAGTCAGGACCGACCATAACCCTTTAAAGTTCTTGAGCCAATTTAAAAATAAGAACCAGAGGTTAACACGCTGGTTTCTGTATTTACAGCAGTTCAACTTAGAAATTGCCCATATACCCGGAAAAGACAACATAGTAGCGGATGCGTTGTCCCGATTGTAAACATTATTGGTTGTAAGAAAGCTAGGATTGTTAATGTTAAGGTGCTTAAAATTTATTGATCCATGTATACAATAAGAATTGTAGATACTGTATTTCAAGTAATATTATATCCCAGTAATTTTGATACTTGTCAAATGAGTTTATAATTCATAAAGTAAAAATTTAAAAAAAAAAAAAGAATTTTTCATAGTAGTATGGGGGTGTTACGAACTTTAGTAAAAATTCCATTGTTTATAACTGTACTCTAGCCAAGAGATGGCGTTGGTATCAGACGTCTGTCGTTGTTCCTGTTTCTTTTCTTTAAGATCCTTACAGACGTTTGAGTACCGTAAAGTTCGTAATTGTTGAGTAAGATATTGCTTGTTTAACAACTAATCCCCTTGTTTTTACGTTTTCTATTCGAGATACCGAGTGGAAGTGGACGGCTCGCGAGAAGTCTAGTTGAGCAGTACGACAGAAGGTATCGGTGGATATAGTTGACCCTGATACAGAGGCCAGAAGCAAGAGTTTGTCCACCTGTGGTGAGACGATGGTTTAAACGGAGAGAAGGGAATTGTGTGCTGGTTAATAGGAAGGGGTTATACGAATGTATTGACCATGGTCTGATATTGTGCCCTGAGGATTTGGGTAAAGTATACTGTTTTTACTATCCGACGGTAGAAGGAGTAAGCCTGGAATTAGAACAATTCATTTGTGATTGTGTGGCTTAAGAGTTTCCTTCGTCGTGATAGTCTGTGTTTTGTATAACTCGTGTACAGCTGAGTATGCTGTTGTCATTTAAGATCGAGGGTGTAGAAAGCCTTTGATGGTGTTGGTCCAGGTATTGGCCAATGTGTTTCCACAGTTAATGGTGCTTGTGGTAATTTAATGTTTTGGCACATTCCCTCTCTCCCGTTGTATTTGTAAGCTCTGGACCTAAAATTGTTATTATTGATAACTGTCGTACTGTCTCCGGTAGAGTAATTCTTGTAAAGTAACTCGTAAAGTTACTCATAAACGTAACTCTTAAAGTAACTATCACCATCGTAGAAGTTTGTACTGGGATCCTCATCATTTAATTGATAATAGTTAATTTTGAACCGTTTAGTTAATAATCTGTTATGTATTCATTTAGTAACCTTATGTTTATATCCATAATCGTTCTTTTGATACTCGACTGAGTACTTGAGAAGTAATTGTTGGAAGACCTTGATTATATGTTGTTACTCATAGTTCTATTTAATTTCGTTGGATAATTTTATAATAAATTGTTATTGTTTTTTTGTAGTAGTTTTATGTATCCTCTTTTGTACTCCATTATTGGTGCACAGAAAGTTTAAGGGTTGATCAGCAGGAGCAGTATACTCTAAGGTAACAATATTCCTGTGTATACATATTCTTTTAAAGTACTTAATTCGAGTAATAATGATTTAACTTTAAAGAATGGAAAGAATCCCGCAGTTATTCAATGAAATGTAATTAGAAAGTTTCATGACTTAAGTGGTTGACATAAAATTGTCTTTAGAGAGTTCATATGGAGAATAAATGTTGCATATCAAATAAGTGAAATCGTAACATAAAAGAAAGTGGCATCCTCAGCGGGATGTAAAAAAAAAAAAACTAAAAGTTTTTTTTCCTTGTCTGTAAAATCGTTTTCTGTGCATTTTGTATTGGAGTATAAAAGAGGCGTTATTTTTGCATTAAGTGTTTGTCAACATAGTAAAGATGAGTACCATTAGGATTGAGTCAATTTATGAGGTTGAGGAATTTCTAAATCGTGAAACCTATTTAGCCGACTTGCCCGGTCTGCTGAAAAGAGAGTTGCAATTGGTAGCCCAATATTTAGGTGTAAGATATACTTCCTCCACTAAGAAAGATGAAATGTTAGCTGCTATCGTTAACAAGTTACAGGAAAGTAATGAGGGAGAAGCTAGTGGAGGTGAAGATGAGGAAAGCGCGCAAGGTGATGATGAGTGGGTGCAAGGTGAAGGTGAAGAGGCGCAAGAGGAAAGGGCACAAGCTTTAGATATAGAAGAAAAAGTGGAAGTGAAACCAGAGTTGGGTGATGTTGAGCTTAAACGTTTACAGTTACAAGTGCAACTGAAGAAGATGGATAAAGAGGTTAAGTTAAAGGAATTTGAATTGGAAACGAAGAGAATGGAGTTAGAATTGGCAGAAAAGGAGAAAGCAAGGAAGTTTGAACTAGAGGAAAAGGAAAGACAAAGGCAGTTTGAACTAGCAAGAGAGAAAGAGAGAGCAAGACAACATGAGCTAGAAGTACTTAAGTTAGGAGGCAAGAGAAAGAGAGGAAAGGTGAAAAGAGAAAGGACCCAGTACTTTTGATCCAGTGCTTTGAAATAGCAAGATGGTGCCTAAATTTAATGAAAAAGAAGTAAATAAGTTTTTCATTGCTTTTGAGAAAATAGCAGCATCGCTTAAATGGCCAAGGGAATTTTGGGCAGTGATGGTCCAGTCTGTCTTAGTTGGAAAAGCGCAAATCGCTTTTTCTACGTTGTCTTTAGAGAGGTCAAACGACTATGATGCAGTGAGAGAAGTGGTGTTAGCTGCATATAAATTAGTCCCAGAAGCCTATAGACAAAACTTTAGACAGCTAAGGAAAACTCAAGACCAGACTTATAGAGAGTTTGCACGGAACAAAGAAAGACTCTTTGTAGAATGGTGTGAATCGAGGTCAGTAGATACAAAAAGAGGATCTCGAGCAGTTAATTTTATTGGAGGATTTTAAAGAGAACTTGCCTGATGAGATAAAGACCCATTTAGAAGAAAAGCAAGTAGTTTCTTTGGATTTGGCATCTACCATGGCAGACGAATATGTGTTAACCCATAAACCTGTTGTTAGAACAGTTAACCGATCTAACTTGTTTTCAGGTAAAGCCAATGTTCAACGAAAAATTTTCCCACAGCAAGAACGAACCTAACGTCCAGAAAGTGCATAACACAAGTCCGACCCGGAGAGATCGAAGTAACCTGGTATGTTGGGGGTGCGGTAAGGCAGGACATGTGATAGCAATGTGTAGGAGCAGAAAGATGGACAACAAGAAAAAGGTATTGTTATTACAAACTTTAGGTCCTGTACATAATATTGTACCCAGTGAAGAAAGAGGGCGAGATTTATTTTCACCTTACAAATCAAGTGCTAAAGTGTGCAGTTTAGACAACAAGGTGGAAATAAGTGTACAGGTATTGAGAGATACAGGCGCTTCTCAATCTTTAATCTTGAAGGATGTGTTGCCTGACAGTTTATTAGAAAGGTGTAAAGGTAATGTGATACTAGGGGTTTCCTGATACATTATATGTAGCTCCATTACTAGAGGTAGGTGTAGATTCAAAGTACTACAAAGGAAATTGTATCTTAGCTATAGTAGACAAAATTCCTGTTGATGGAGTGCAGTTACTACTTGCAAACGATTTAGTATTGGGAGTGAAAAATCAATTTCCACGAGTAGAGGATGTAATGTTAAGTGAGGAAATTCAGAATGAGGAAAATGGGATTAAGTCAGAGTTGCAGGATGAGTGTAAAAGTAAAAGCGTAGGCTTAATTGAAGATAAGCTATATGAAGATGAACTTGGAGGGTTGTTTAATAAGGAGACTAGTCCTATTCTAGTGGTAGACAATAACATTGATGAAAGGAAAGTAATTGAGGATAATGTAGGCAATCTAAATTGTACTAGAGAAAATTTGATAGAAGAGCAAAACAAAGATAAAGATTGTAATGCTTTGAAAAGGAATATGAAAGAAGGAAATAAACTAGGAAGTCAATTTTTCATGAAGGAAGGGTTATTAATTCGTAAATCTTTGGGTTCCACGAAGAAGAGTATGGAGTGGAAGATGACTAATCAAATTGTATTGCCAGAAAAGTTTAGAGTAAAGGTAATGGAACTTGCTCATAACAACCTATTTGCAGGACATTTAGGCATAAGTAAGACCTTTTATAGAATAGCTAGCAATTTCTTTTGGCCGAAAATGAAGGAGAGCATTAAAAGATTTTGTAAGGAATGCCATGAATGTCAGATGGTAGGAAAAGTAAATAAGCCCATCCCAAAAGCTCCGTTACAACCAATATTATCAGTAGGAGAACCTTTTTCCATATTTTATTAGATATAGTTGGGCCTTTGCCTGTAGCCACGTCAGGAGTTAAGTATTTATTAACTATTTTTGATAGAGTAAGCAGGTGTCCTGAGGCTATACCCATAAAATCGGCAACGACTAAAGTCATTGTAAGGCATTTAATAAATTTCTTTTCAAGTAAAGGTTTACCAAAGATAATTCAAACAGATCAAGGGTCAATTTTCACCTCGGACCAGTTTAAGAAGTGGTTAAGTGACTTTAGAATAGAGCATAAATTATCTAGCCCGTACCACCCTGAATCTCAGGTACAATAGAAAGGTTTCATCAAACCTTGAAAACTATGCTTAAGAAGTTTTGTTTGGATAAACGCAACCTTTGGGTCGAGAACTTGCCGTACTTGTTATTTGCAATTCGTTCAGTACCTAATGATAGTTTGGGAATTTCACCTTTTGATATGATTTATGGTCATACTGTAAGGGGCCCGTTAGAAACAATTAGAGAAGGTTGGGAAGAAGAGCAGAGTGAAACTGATATTGTAGAATGGTTTTCTGATAATAAAAGTAAATTGTATAAAGCATGGGAATTTGCTAAAAAGCACTTGGCTCATTCACAAAAGAGTATGAAGGAAAAATTTGATGTCAAAGCAGTGAATAGAAGTTTTAAGGAAGGAGACTTAGTATTGTTATTGTTTACAAAAACGAGTAATATTGGTGAGAGTAAATTTGTGGGTCCATATTCAGTAATTAAAAGATTAATAATACAAATTATGTAATTTCAACTCCTGATCGTAAGAAAAAACAAATGGTAGTTCATATTAATATGCTCAAAGCTTATCACGTGGGTGAAGTAAAGCCTACAAATGTAGTGAAAGTGATTCAAGATTAAGTATATCCCATTGTTGATGTGTCTTTAAAAAGAAATTCTGAAATTTTAAATAACTTGGATATTAAGTTAGCTCATCTGCAACCAGATTTAAGAGAAGAAATGAAGGATATTATTTTGGAACATGCCAGTATTTTTGGAGATAACCCTGGTAGAACTAGTGTAACTACACACGATATAAAGTTAGAGAGTGATGTAAGACCAATTAAACAACATCCTTATCGTATGAATCCTTTAAAGAAAGAACTTGTTAAAAAGAGGTGGATTATATGTTAAAAAACAAATTAATTTCTCCCAGTAATAGCCCTTGGTCATCACCAGTGCTATTAGTGCCTAAACCTGATGGAGAAGTGAGGTTATGTGTGGACTATCGGAAGGTGAATAAGATAACTGTTTCAGATACTTATCCACTACCCAGGTTAGAGGATTGCGTAGATCGGATGGGATGTTCTAAATATTTAACAAAAATTGATTTGTGTAAAGGGTATTGGCAAGTTCCATTAACAGAAAACGCCAAGAGTATTTCTGCATTTGTGACAAGTGATGGATTGTTTGAGTGTCAAGTAATGCCGTTTGGATTAAAAAACGCAGCTTCAACTTTTCAAAGATTAATGAATAATGTTATAGCTAACTTAGAGAATTGTATAGTATATATAGATGACGTAGTGGTATATGATGATTCTTGGGAAGAGCATAAGAAACATGTGAAAGCTTTGTTTGTAGCTTTGAAAGAAGCCAATATAACTGTGAATTTTAAAAAATCGGATTTTTGTAAGGCTTCAGTAACGTATCTGGGACATACAGTTGGTAATGGTACTGTAGCGCCTAAGGATAGTAATATCAAGGCAATTTTGAATTTTGAAAATCCTAAGTCCCGTAAAAATATTCGACAGTTTCTTAGGTTAGTTGGTTTTTATAGGAAATTTGTTCCCAATTTATCAGAAGTAGCGGTCCCATTAACTATTCTGTTAAAGAAGAACGTTAAGTTTGCATGGACTAGTAGATGTCAAGATTCTTTTGAAAAGTTGAAGTCTGTACTAATTAGTAAACCGGTACTTAAAAACCCTAACTTTTTAGATCCTTTCATACTAACGGTGGATGCTTCAGATTATGGCATTGGAGCAGTGTTGTCACAAAAAGATAATAATGGGGTTGAGCATCCTGTATCATATTACTCCCATAAGCTTACAGATGCCCAACGTAAATACTCTGTAATTGAAAAGGAAACTTTGGCTTTGTGGTCAGCTATTCAACATTATGAGGTCTATCTAACTGGCAATACTCATGTAATTAAAGTCAGGACCGACCATAACCCTTTAAAGTTCTTGAGCCAATTTAAAAATAAGAACCAGAGGTTAACACGCTGGTTTCTGTATTTACAGCAGTTCAACTTAGAAATTGCCCATATACCCGGAAAAGACAACATAGTAGCGGATGCGTTGTCCCGATTGTAAACATTATTGGTTGTAAGAAAGCTAGGATTGTTAATGTTAAGGTGCTTAAAATTTATTGATCCATGTATACAATAAGAATTGTAGATACTGTATTTCAAGTAATATTATATCCCAGTAATTTTGATACTTGTCAAATGAGTTTATAATTCATAAAGTAAAAATTTAAAAAAAAAAAAAGAATTTTTTCATAGTAGTATGGGGTGTTACGAACTTTAGTAAAAATTCCATTGTTTATAACTGTACTCTAGCCAAGAGATGGCGTTGGTATCGGACGTCTGTCGTTGTTCCTGTTTCTTTTCTTTAAGATCCTTACAAACGTTTGAGTACCGTAAAGTTCGTAATTGTTGAGTAAGATATTGCTTGTTTAACAACTAATCCCCTTGTTTTTACGTTTTCTATTCGAGATACCGAGTGGAAGTGGACGGCTCGAGAAGTCTAGTTGAGCAGTACGACAGAAGGTATCGGTGGATATAGTTGACCCTGATACAGAGGCCAGAAGCAAGAGTTTGTCCACCTGTGGTGAGACGATGGTTTAAACGGAGAGAAGGGAATTGTGTGCTGGTTAATAGGAAGGGGTTATATGAATGTATTGACCATGGTCTGATATTGTGCCCTGAGGATTTGGGTAAAGTATACTGTTTTTACTATCCGACGGTAGAAGGAGTAAGCCTGGAATTAGAATAATTCATTTGTGATTGTGTGGCTTAAGAGTTTCCTTCGTCGTGATAGTCTGTGTTTTGTATAACTCGTGTACAGCTGAGTATGCTGTTGTCATTTAAGATCGAGGGTGTAGAAAGCCTTTGATGGTGTTGGTCCAGGTATTGGCCAATGTGTTTCCTCAGTTAATGGTGCTTGTGGTAATT
>NW_027100722.1:155930-176780 GCF_040412425.1 Macrobrachium rosenbergii | reverse complement strand
CATTTGGGCCACCCCTGCAACATGGCTGAATTGCATGATTGTGGCCATTTTCCATGCAGAGTGATCAATTGCTTGCCATTCGGCTGCATTTTTTCTCAGTTTGGGGCAAAAAAGTCCGTTTGAGCCCCAAAAAAAAAAGCACACAAGGCTATACCCTTACCGTTCGGGCCATTTGGGGCCACCCCTGCAACATGGCTGAATTGCATGATTGTGGCCATTTTCCATGCAGAGTGATCAATTGCTTGCCCATTGGGCTGCATTTTTCTCAGTTTGGGGCAAAAGTCCGTTTTGAGCCCAAAAAAAAGCACACAAGGCTATACCCCCTTACCGTTCATGGGGGCCATTTGGGGCCACCCCTGCAACATGGCTGAATTGCATGATTGTGGCCATTTTCCATGCAGAGTGATCAATTGCTTGCCTTTTCGGCTGCATTTTTTCTCAGTTTGGGGCAAAAAGTCCGTTTGAGCCAAAAAAAAAGCGCACACAAGGCTATACCCCTTACCGTTCGGGCCATTTGGGGCCACCCCTGCAACATGGCTGAATTGCATGATTGTGGCCATTTTCCATGCAGAGTGATCAATTGCTTGCCATTAGGCTTTTTTTTTTTTCTCAGTTTGGGGCAAAAGTCCGTTTGAGCCCCAAAAAAACGCACAAGGCTATAACGTTACCGTTCGGGCCATTTGGGGCCACCTCTGCAACATGGCCGAATTGCATGATTGTGGCCCTTTTCCATGCAGAGTGATCAATTGCTTGCCATTCGGCTGCATTTTTCTCAGTTTGGGGCAAAAGTCCGTTTGAGCCCAAAAAAAAGCACAAGGCTAAGGCTATACCCCCCTTACCGTTCGGGCCATTTGGGGCCACCCCTGCAACATGGCTGAATTGCATGATTGTGGCCATTTTCCATGTTTCAGTGATCAATTGCTTGCCATTCGGCTGCATTTTTTTCTCAGTTTGGGGCAAAAAGTCCGTTTGAGCCCCAAAAAAAGCAAGGCAAGGCTATACCCTTACCGTTCGGGCCATTTGGGGCCACCCCTGCAACATGGCTGAATTGCATGATTGTGGCCATTTTCCATGCAGAGTGATCAATTGCTTGCCCTTAGGCTGCATTTTTTTTTTCTCAGTTTGGGGCAAAAAGTCCGTTTGAGCCAAAAAAAAAGCGCACAAGGCTATACCCTTACCGTTCGGGCCATTTGGGGCCACCCCTGCAACATGGCTGAATTGCATGATTGTGGCCATTTTCCATGCAGAGTGATCAATTGCTTGCCATTCGGCTGCATTTTTTTTCTCAGTTTGGGGCAAAAGTCCGTTTGAGCCCCAAAAAGCACCAAAGGCTATACCCTTACCGTTCGGGCCATTTGGGGCCACCCTGCTGCAACATGGCTGAATTGCACCATGATTGGCCATTTTCCATGCAGAGTGATCAATTGCTTGCCATTCGGCTGCATTTTTTCTCAGTTTGGGGCAAAAAAGTCCGTTTGAGCCCCAAAGCCCAAAAGCTACAAGGCTATACCCTTACCGTTGGGGCCATTTGGGGCCACCCCTGCAACATGGCTGAATTGCATGATTGTGGCCATTTTCCATGCACTGATCAATTGCTTGCCCATTAGGCTGCATTTTTTTTCTCAGTTTGGGCAAAAGTCCGTTTGAGCCCCAAAAGCGCAAAAGCACAAGGCTATACCCTTCCCGTTAAGGACATTTGGGGCCACCCCTGCAGCATGGCTGAATTGCATGATTGTGGCCATTTTCCACGCAAAATGATCAATTGCTTGCCATTCGGATGCATTTTTCTCAGTTTGTGGCAAAAGTCCGTTTGAGCCCCAAAAAAGCGACACAAGGCTACAAGGCCCCTTACCGTTCGGGCCATTTTACCCCTTACATTTTGTTCGGGCCATTTGGGGCCACCCCTGCAACATGGCTGAATTGCATGATTGTGGCCATTTTCCATGCAGAGTGATCAATTGCTTGCCATCAGGCTGCATTTTTTCTCAGTTTGGGGCAAAAAAGTCCGTTTTGAGCCCCAAAAAAGCACACAAGGCTACCCCCCTTACCGTTCGGGCCATTTGGGGCCACCCCTGCAACATGGCTGAATTGCATGATTGTGGCCATTTTCCATGCAGAGTGATCAATTGCTTGCCATTCGGCTGCATTTTTTCTCAGTTTGGGGCAAAAGTCCGTTTGAGCCCAAAAAAAAAGCACACAAGGCTATACCCTTACCGTTCGGGCCATTTGGGGCCACCCCTGCAACATGGCTGAATTGCATGATTGTGGCCATTTTCCATGCAGAATGATCAATTGCTTGCCCTTAGGCTGCATTTTTCTCAGTTTGGGGCAAAAAGTCCGTTTGAGCCCCAAAAGCACACAAAAGCTACCGTTCCAGGCAGCCCATGGGGCCCCTGCAACATGGCCCGATTGCACCATTGGGGCCCATTTTCCATGCACTGACCCATTTTGTTTGGCTGGCCATTTGGGGCCGTTTGAGCCCCTGCAACATGGCTGAATTGCATGCCATTGGGGCCATTTTCCATGGCAGATTGATCAATTGCATTTTTGCCATTCAATTGCTTGCATTTTTTCTCAGTTTGGGGCAAAAGTCCGTTTGAGCCCCAAAAAAAGCACACAAGGCTATACCCTTCCCGTTTGGGCCATTAGAGGCCCCCCCTGCAACATGGTTGAATTGCATGATTGTGGCCATTTTCCATGCAGAGGGATCAATTGCTTGCCATTCGGCTATTTTTTTTTTTCTCAGTTTGGGGCAAAAGTCCGTTTGCCCAAAAAAAAAGCACACAAGGCTATACCCTTACCGTTCGGGGCATTTGGGGCCACCCCTGCAACATGGGATTGAATTGCATGATTGTGGCCATTTTCCATGCAGAATGATCAATTGCTTGCCCTTAGACTGCATTTTTTTCAGTTTCAGTTTGGGGCAAAAAGTCCGTTTGAGCCCAAAAAAAAAAGCAAGGCAAGGCTATATACCCTTACTGTTCGGGCCATTTGGGGCCACCCCTGCAACATGGCTGAATTGCATGATTGTGGCCATTTTCCATGCAGAGTGATCAATTGCTTGCCATTCGGCTGCATTTTTTTCAGTTTGGGCAAAAGTCCGTTTGAGCCCAAAAAAAAGCACACAAGGCTATACCCCCTTTACCGTTCGGGCCATTTGGGGCCACCCCTGCAACATGGCTGAATTGCATGATTGTGGCCATTTTCCATGCAGAGTGATCAATTGCTTGCCATTCGGCTGCATTTTTTTTCTCAGTTTGGGGCAAAAGTCGTTTGAGCCCAAAAAAGCACACAAGGCTATACCCTCACCGTTCGGGCCATTTGGGGCCACCCCTGCAACATGGCTGAATTGCATGATTTTGGCCATTTTCCATGCAGAGTGATCAATTGCTTGCCCTTAGGCTGCATTTTTTTTCTCAGTTTGGGGCAAAAGTCCGTTTGAGCCCAAAAAAAAGCGCAAGGCAAGGCTATACCTACCCCCTTACCGTTCGGGCCATTTGGGGCCACCCCTGCAACATGGCTGATTGCATGATTGTGGCCATTTTCCATGCAGAGTGATCAATTGCTTGCCATTCGGCTGCGCCATTCGGCTGCATTTTTTCTCAGTTTGGGGCAAAAGTCCGTTTGAGCCAAAAAAAGCACACAAGGCTATACCCTAACCGTTCGGGCCATTTGGGGCCACCCTGCAACATGGCTGAATTGCATGATTGTGGCCATTTTCCATGCAGAGTGATCAATTGCTTGCCATTCGGCTGCATTTTTCTCAGTTTGGGGCAAAAAGTCCGTTTGAGCCAAAAAAAAGCACAAGGCAAGGCTATACTTACCTGTTTGGGCCATTTGGGCCACCCCTGCAACATGGCTGAATTGCATGATTGTGGCCATTTTCCATGCAGAATGATCAATTGCTTGCCCATTGGGCTGCATTTTTCTCAGTTTGGGGCAAAAAGTCGTTTTTGCCCCAAAAAAAGCAAGGCAAGGCTACCCCCCCTACCGTTCGGGCCATTTGGGGCCACCCCTGCAACATGGCTGAATTGCATGATTGTGGCCATTTTCCATGCAGAGTGATCAATCAATTGCTTGCCCTTGGGCTGCATTTTTCTCAGTTTGGGGCAAAAAGTCCGTTTGAGCCCAAAAAAAAAAGGCTAAGGCTATAATGTCTTTACGTTCGGGCCATTTGGGGCCACCCCTGCAACATGGCTGAATTGCATGATTGTGGCCATTTTCCATGCAGTGATCAATGATCAATTGCTTGCATTTTTTTTCAGTTGCATTTTTTTTCAGTTTGGCAAAAAAAGTCCGTTTGAGCCAAAAAAAACCCGTTTGGCAAAACAGGCCAAGGCTATACCCTTACCGTTCGGGCCATTTGGGGCCACCCCTGCAACATGGCTGAATTGCATGATTTGGCCATTTTCCATGCAGAGTGATCAATTGCTTGCCATTAGGCTGCATTTTTTTCTCAGTTTGGGGCAAAAAGTCCGTTTGAAAAAAAAAAAGCACACAAGGCTATACCCTTACCGTTCGGGCCATTTGGGGCCACCCCCCTGCAACAATTGCTGAATTGCATGATTGTGGCCATTTTCCATGCAGATGATCAATTGCTTGCCTTTAGGCTGCATTTTTTCTCAGTTTGGGCAAAAGTCCGTTTCCGTTTGAGCCCAAAAAAGCGCACAAGGCTAGGCTATACCCCCTTACCGTTCGGGCCATTTGGGGCCACCCCTGCAACATGGCTGAATTGCATGATTGTGGCCATTTTCCATGCAGAGTGATCAATTGCTTGCCCATTCGGCTGCATTTTTCTCAGTTTGGGGCAAAAGTCCGTTTGAGCCCAAAAAAAAAAAGCACACAAGGCTATACCCTTACCGTTCGGGCCATTTGGGGCCACCCCTGCAACATGGCTGAATTGCATGATTGTGGCCATTTTCCATGCAGAGTGATCAATTGCTTGCCATTCGGCTGCATTTTTTCTCAGTTTGGGGCAAAAGTCCGTTTTGAGCCCCAAAAAAGCACACAAGGCTATACCCTTACCGTTCGGGCCATTTGGGGCCACCCCTGCAACATGGCTGAATTGCATGATTGTGGCCATTTTCCATGCAGAGTGATCAATTGCTTGCCATTAGGCTGCATTTTTTTCTCAGTTTGGGGCAAAAGTCCGTTTGAGCCCAAAAAAAAAAAAAAGGCAAGGCCCCCCTTACCGTTCGGGGGCCATTTGGGGCCACCCCTGCAACATGGCTGAATTGCATGATTTGGCCATTTTCCATGCAGAGTGATCAATTGCTTGCCATTCGGCTGCATTTTTCTCAGTTTGGGGCAAAAGTCCGTTTGAGCCAAAAAAAAAGCGCAAGGCAAGGCTATACCCCCTTACCGTTCGGGCCATTTGGGGCCACCCCTGCAACATGGCTGAATTGCATGATTGTGGCCATTTTCCATGCAGAGTGATCAATTGCTTGCCATTCGGCTGCGGCTGCATTTTTTCTCAGTTTGGGGCAAAAAAGTCCGTTTGAGCCAAAAAAAAAAGCACACAAGGCTATACCCTTACCGTTCGGGCCATTTGGGGCCACCCCTGCAACATGGCTGAATTGCATGATTGTGGCCATTTTCCATGCAGAATGATCAATTGCTTGCCCATTTGGGCATTTTTTTCTCAGTTTGGGGCAAAAAGTCCGTTTGAGCCCCAAAAAAGCGCAGGCAAGGCTAGGCTATACCCCCTTACTGTTCGGGCCATTTGGGGCCACCCCTGCAACATGGCTGAATTGCATGATTGTGGCCATTTTCCATGCAGAGTGATCAATTGCTTGCCATTCGGCTGCATTTTTCTCAGTTTGGGGCAAAAGTCCGTTTGAGCCCAAAAAAAAAGCGCACAAGGCTACCCCCTTACCGTTCGGGCCATTTGGGGCCACCCCTGCAACATGGCTGAATTGCATGATTGTGGCCATTTTCCATGCAGAGTGATCAATTGCTTGCCCATTCGGCTGCATTTTTTCTCAGTTTGGGGCAAAAGTCCGTTTGAGCCAAAAAAAGCGCAGCAAGGCTATACCCCCTTACGTTCGGGCCATTGGGGCCACCCCCTGCATGGCTGATTGCACCATTGTGGCCATTTTCCATGCACACTGATCAATTGCTTGCCATTGCAGGCTGCATTTTTTTTCAGTTTGGGGCAAAAGTCGTTTTTTTGCCAAGGCTTTTTCCGTTCGGGCCATTTGGGGCCACCCCTGCAACATGGCTGAATTGCATGATTGGGGCCATTTTCCATGCAGACTGATCAATTGCTTGCCCATTAGGCTGCATTTTTTTTTCTCAGTTTGGGGCAAAAAGTCCGTTTGAGCCCCAAAAAAAAGCGGCCAAGGCTATACCCTTACCGTTCGGGCCATTTGGGGCCACCCCCCCTGCAACATGGCTGAATTGCATGATTGTGGCCATTTTCCATGCAGACTGATCAATTGCTTGCCCATTCGGCTGCATTTTTCTCAGTTTGGGGCAAAAAGTCCGTTTGAGCCCCAAAAAAAGCGCACAAGGCTATACCCTTACCGTTCGGGCCATTTGGGGCCACCCCTGCAACATGGCTGAATTGCATGATTATGGCCATTTTCTATGCAGATTGATCACTTGCTTGCCATTCGGCTACATTTTTCTCAGTTTGGGGCAAAAGTCCGTTTGAGCCCAAAAAAGCACACAATGCTATACCCTTACCGTTCGGGCCATTTGGGGCCACCCCTGCAACATGGCTGAATTGCATGATTGTGGCCATTTTCCATGCAGAGTGATCAATTGCTTGCCATCAGGCTTTTTTTTTTCTCAGTTTGGGGCAAAAGTCCGTTTGAGCCCAAAAAAAGCAGGCACAAGGCTATACCCTTACCGTTCGGGCCATTTGGGGCCACCCCTGCAACATGGCTGAATTGCATGATTGTGGCCATTTTCCATGCAGAGTGATCAATTGCTTGCCATTCGGCTGCTTTTTTTTTTCAGTTTGGCAAAAAAAGTCCGTTTGAGCCCAAAAAAAAGCGCACAAGGCTATACCCTTACCGTTCGGGCCATTTGGGGCCACCCCTGCAACATGGCTGAATTGCATGATTGTGGCCATTTTCCATGCAGAGTGATCAATTGCTTGCCCTCGGCTGCATTTTTCTCAGTTTGGGGCAAAAAGTCCGTTTGAGCCCCAAAAAAAGCGCACAAGGCTATACCCCCCTTACCGTTCGGGCCATTTGGGGCCCCCCTGCAACATGGCTGATTGCATGATTGTGGCCATTTTCCATGCACAGTGATCAATTGCTTGCCATTGGCTCATTGGGCTTTTTTTTCAGTTTGGGGCAAAAAGTCCGTTTGAGCCAAAAAAAAGCGCACAAGGCTATACCCTTACCGTTCGGGCCATCTGGGGCCACCCCTGCAACATGGCTGAATTGCATGATTGGGGCCATTTTCCATGCAGACTGATCAATTGCTTGCCATTGGGCTGCATTTTTTCTCAGTTTGGGGCAAAAGTCCGTTTGAGCCCCAAAAAAAGCGCAAGGCTATACCCCCTTACCCGTCGGGCCATTTGGGGCCACCCTGCAACAATTTGCCCTGATTTTGCATGCATTGGCCATTTTCCATTTTTTGCCATTTTTCAGTTTGCAATTTCCGTTTGATCAATTTTTTTCAGTTGGGCTGCATTTTTTTCAGTTTGGGGCAAAATTGCCGTTTGAGCCCCAAATGCATTGCACAGGCTATACCCCCTTACCGTTGGGCCATTTGGGGCCACCCCTGCAACATGGATTGAATTGCATGATTGTGGCCATTTTTTCCATGCAGACTGATCAATTGCTTGCCATTGGGCTGCATTTTTTCTCAGTTTGGGGCAAAAAAGTCCGTTTGAGCCCCAAAAAAAAAGCAAGGCAAGGCTATACCCTTACCGTTCGGGCCATTTGGGGCCACCCCTGCAACATGGCTGAATTGCATGATTGTGGCCATTTTCCATGCAGACTGATCAATTGCTTGCCCTTAGGCTTTTTTTTTTCTCAGTTTGGGGGGCAAAAGTCCGTTTGAGCCCCAAAAAAGCGCACAAGGCTATACCCTTACCGTTCGGGCCATTTGGGGCACCCCCTGCAACATGGCTGAATTGCATGATTGTGGCCATTTTCCACCCCTGCAACATGGCTGAATTGCATGATTGTGGCCATTTTCCATTTTTGATCATTTTTGCTTGCCATTCGGCTGCATTTTTTCTCAGTTTGGGGCAAAAGTCCGTTTGAGCCCAAAAAAAAGCACAAGGCTATACCCTTACCGTTCGGGCCATTTGGGGCCACCCCTGCAACATGGCTGAATTGCATGATTGTGGCCATTTTCCATGTATATTAATCAATTGCTTGCCATTCGGCTGCATTTTTCTCAGTTTGGGGCAAAAATCCGTTTGCTCCCCAAAAAACCCACAAGGCTATTCCCTTACCGTTCGGGCCATTTGGGTCCATCCTGGCAACATGGCCGAATTGCATGATTGTGGCCATTTTCCATGCAGAGTGATCAATTGCTTGCCCTTAGGCTGCATTTTTTTTCTCAGTTTGGGGCAAAAAAAGTCCGTTTGAGCAAAAAAAAAAGCGCACAAGGCTATACCCTTACCGTTCGGGCATTTTGGGGCCCCCCTGCAACATGGCTGAATTGCATGATTGTGGCCATTTTCCATGCACACTGATCAATTGCTTTGCCATTCGGCTTTTTTTTTTTTTCAGTTTGTTTGGGCCAAAAAAGTCCGTTTGAGCCCCAAAAAAAAAAGCGGCACAAGGCTACCCCCTTCCCGTCCATTGGGGCCATTTGGGGCCACCCCTGCAACATGGCTGATTGCATGATTGTGGCCATTTTCCATGCAGAGTGATCAATTGCTTGCCATTCGGCTGCATTTTTCTCAGTTTGAAAAAAAGTCCGTTTGAGCCCAAAAAAAAGCACACAAGGCTATACCCCCCTTACCGTTCGGGCCATTTGGGGCCACCCCTGCAACATGGCTGAATTGCATGATTGTGGCCATTTTCCATGCAGACTGATCAATTGCTTGCCCTTAGGCTGCATTTTTTTTTCTCAGTTTGGGGCAAAAAGTCCGTTTTGAGCCCAAAAAAAAAGCACAGGCAAGGCTATACCCCTTACCGTTCGGGGCCATTTGGGGCCACCCCTGCAACATGGCTGAATTGCATGATTGTGGCCATTTTCCATGCAGAATGATCAATTGCTTTGCCATGCTGGCTGCATTTTTTTTCTCAGTTTGGGGCAAAAGTCCGTTTGAGCCCCAAAAAGCGCACAAGGCTATACCTATACCGTTTTACTGTTCGGGCCATTTGGGGCCACCCCTGCAACATGGCTGAATTGCATGATTGTGGCCATTTTCCATGCAGAGTGATCAATTGCTTGCCATTCGGCTTTTTTTTTTCTCAGTTTGGGGCAAAAGTCCGTTTGAGCCCAAAAAAAAGCACACAAGGCTATACCCCCTTACCGTTCGGGCCATTTGGGGCCACCCCTGCAACATGGCTGAATTGCATGATTGTGGCCATTTTCCATGCAGAGTGATCAATTGCTTGCCATTCGGCTGCATTTTTTTCTCAGTTTGGGGCAAAAAGTCCGTTTGAGCCAAAAAAAGCACAAGGCTATACCCCCTTACCGTTCGGGCCATTTGGGGCCACCCCTGCAACATGGCTGAATTGCATGATTGTGGCCATTTTCCATGCAGAGTGATCAATTGCTTGCCCTTGGCTGCATTTTTTTCTCAGTTTGGGGCAAAAGTCCGTTTGAGCCCAAAAAAAAAGCACAAGGCTAAGGCTACCGTTCGGGCCCTGGGGCCACCCCTTTCCACCACCATTGGGGCCATTTTGGGGCACATTGCCATGGCTGCATTTTGGCCATTTTGAATTGCATGATTTTTGGCCATTTTTCCATGGCATTGCACCATTTTTTCCATTTTCAATTGCAATTGCCATTGGCTGCATTTTCTCAGTTTGGGGCAAAAGTCCGTTTGAGCCAAAAAAAGCGCACAAGGCTATACCCCCTTACCGTTCGGGCCATTTGGGGCCACCCCTGCAACATGGCTGAATTGCATGATTGTGGCCATTTTCCATGCAGACTGATCAATTGCTTGCCCATTAGGCTGCATTTTTCTCAGTTTGGGGCAAAAGTCCGTTTGAGCCCCAAAAAGCACAAGGCAAAGGCTATACCCTTACCGTTCGGGCCATTTGGGGCCACCCCTGCAACATGGCTGAATTGCATGATTGTGGCCATTTTTTCCATGCAGACTGATCAATTGCTTGCCCTTAGGCTTTTTTTTTTCTCAGTTTGGGGCAAAAGTCCGTTTGAGCCCCAAAAAAAAGCGCAGGCTAAAGGCTATACCCTTACCCTTACCGTTCGGGCCATTTGGGGCCACCCCTGCAACATGGCTGAATTGCATGATTGTGGCCATTTTCCATGCAGAGTGATCAATTGCTTGCCATTCGGCTGCATTTTTTCTCAGTTTGGGGCAAAAGTCCGTTTGAGCCAAAAAAAAGCGCACACAAAGGCTATACCCTAACCGTTCGGGCCATTAGAGGCCACCCCTGCAACATGGTTGAATTGCATGATTGTGGCCATTTTCCATGCAGATGATCAATTGATTGCCATTAGGCTGCATTTTTCCTCAGTTTGGGGCAAAAGTCCGTTTGAACCCCAAAAAGCGCGCAAGGCTATACCCTTACCGTTCGGGCCATTTGGGGCCACCCCTGCAACATGGCTGAATTGCATGATTGTGGCCATTTTCCATGCAGAGTGATCAATTGCTTTGCCATTGCAGGCTTTTTTTTCTCAGTTTGGGGCAAAAAGTCCGTTTGAGCCCCAAAAAGCACACAAGGCTATACCCCTTACCGTTTTGGGCCATTTGGGGCCACCCCTGCAACATGGCTGAATTGCATGATTGTGGCCATTTTCCATGCAGAGTGATCAATTGCTTGCCATTCGGCTGCATTTTTCTCAGTTTGGGGCAAAAGTCCGTTTGAGCCCCAAAAAAAGCGCACAAGGCTATACCCCCTTACCGTTCGGGCCATTTGGGGCCACCCCTGCAACATGGCTGAATTGCATGATTGTGGCCATTTTCCATGCACACAGAATGATCAATTGCTTGCCATTAGGCTGCATTTTTCTCAGTTTGGGGCAAAAAGTCCGTTTGAGCCCCAAAAAAAGGGCAAGGCTACCCCCTTACCGTTCGGGCCATTTGGGGCCACCCCCTGCAACATGGCTGAATTGCATGATTGTGGCCATTTTTTCCATGCAGAGTGATCAATTGCTTGCCCATTGGCTGCATTTTTTCAGTTTGGGGCAGTTTGAGGCAAAAAAAAGCCGTTTGAGCCACCCCATGGCTGATTGCACCAAAAGGGCATTTTGCATCAAGGCTATACTCCCCATTTGCAATTGCATGCAGGCTGCCATTGTTGGGCCATTTGGGGCCACCCCTGCAACATGGCTGATTGCATGATTTTGGCCATTTTCCATGCAGACTGATCAATTTTTGCCATTGGGCTGCATTTTTTCTCAGTTTGGGGCAAAAGTCCGTTTGAGCCCAAAAAAAGCACACAAGGCTATACCCCCCCTTACCGTTCGGGCCATTGGGGCCCCCCCTGCAACATGGCTGAATTGCATGATTGTGGCCATTTTCCATGCAGAATGATCAATTGCTTGCCATTGGGCTTTTTTTTCTCAGTTTGGGGCAAAAGTCCGTTTGAGCCAAAAAAAAAGCGCACAAGGCTATACCCTTACCGTTCGGGCCATTTGGGGCCACCCCTGCAACATGGCTGAATTGCATGATTGTGGCCATTTTCCATGCAGAGTGATCAATTGCTTGCCATTCGGCTGCATTTTTTTTTTTTTTCAGTTTGGGGCAAAAAGTCCGTTTGAGCCCAAAAAAAAAGCACACAAGGCTATACCCCTTACCGTTCGGGCCATTTGGGGCCACCCCTGCAACATGGCTGAATTGCATGATTGTGGCCATTTTCCATGCAGAGTGATCAATTGCTTGCCATTCGGCTGCATTTTTCTCAGTTGGGGCAAAAGTCCGTTTGAGCCCCCCAAAAGCACACAAGGCTATACCCCCTTACCGTTGGGCCATTTGGGGCCACCCCTGCAACATGGCCGATTTGCATGATTTGGCCATTTTCCATGCAGAATGATCAATTGCTTGCCCTTAGACTGCATTTTTTTCTCAGTTTGGGGCAAAAGTCCGTTTGAGCCCCAAAAAAAGCGCAAGGCCAAGGCTATAATACCCGTACTGTTCAGCCCATCTGGGGCCACCCCTGCAACATGTCTGAATTGCCTGATTGTGGCCATTTTCCATGCAGAGTGATCAATTGCTTGCCATTCGGCTACATTTTTTGTCAGTTTGTGGCAAAAGTCTGTTTGAGCCCCAAAAAAAAAGCACAAAGGCTACCCCCTTACCGTTCGGGCCATTTGGGGCCACCCCTGCAACATGGCTGAATTGCATGATTGTGGCCATTTTCCATGCAGAGTGATCAATTGCTTGCCATTCGGCTGCATTTTTTTTCTCAGTTTGGGGCAAAAAGTCCGTTTGAGCCAAAAAAAAGCACACAAGGCTATACCCTTACCGTTCGGGCCATTTGGGGCCACCCCTGCAACATGGCTGAATTGCATGATTTGGCCATTTTTTCCATGCAGAGTGATCAATTGCTTGCCCTTAGGCTGCATTTTTCTCAGTTTGGGGCAAAAGTCCGTTTGAGCAAAAAAAAAAAAGCGCTACAAGGCTACCCCCTTACCTGGTTGGGGCCATTTGGGCCACCCCTGCAACATGGCTGAATTGCATGATTGTGGCCATTTTCCATGCAGACTGATCAATTGCTTGCCATTCGGCTGCATTTTTTCTCAGTTTGGGGCAAAAAGTCCGTTTGAGCCCAAAAAAAAAGCGCACAAGGCTACCCCTTACCGTTCGGGCCATTTGGGGGGCCACCCCTGCAACATGGCTGAATTGCATGATTGTGGCCATTTTCCATGCAGATGATCAATTGCTTGCCATTCGGCATTTTTTTTTCTCAGTTTGGGGCAAAAGTCCGTTTGAGCCCCAAAAAAGCGCAAGGCAAGGCTATACCCTTACCGTTCGGGCCATTTGGGGCCACCCCTGCAACATGGCTGAATTGCATGATTGTGGCCATTTTCCATGCAGACTGATCAATTGCTTGCCCTTAGGCTGCATTTTTCTCAGTTTGGGGCAAAAAAGTCCGTTTGAGCCCAAAAAAAGCAGGCAAGGCTATACCCTTACCGTTCGGGGGCCATTTGGGGCCACCCCTGCAACATGGCTGAATTGCATGATTGTGGCCATTTTCCATGCAGAATGATCAATTGCTTGCCCTTGGGCTGCATTTTTTCTCAGTTTGGGGCAAAAGTCCGTTTGAGCCCCAAAAAAAGCGCACAAGGCTATACCCTTTACCGTTCGGGCCATTTGGGGCCACCCCTGCAACATGGCTGAATTGCATGATTGTGGCCATTTTCCATGCAGAGTGATGATCAATTGCTTGCCATTCGGCTGCATTTTTCTCAGTTTGGGGCAAAAGTCCGTTTGAGCCAAAAAAAAAGCGCAAAAGGCTATACCCTTACCGTTCGGGCCATTTGGGGCCCCCCTGCAACATGGCTGAATTGCATGATTGTGGCCATTTTCATTTTCCATGCACACTGATCAATTGCTTGCCCTTGGGCTGCATTTTTTCTCAGTTTGGGGGCAAAAAAGTCCGTTTGAGCCAAAAAAAAAAAAAAGCGCAAGGCAAGGCTACCCCCTTACCGTTCGGGCCATTTGGGGGCCACCCCTGCAACATGGCTGAATTGCATGATTGTGGCCATTTTCCATGCAGACTGATCAATTGCTTGCCCCTTAGGCTGCATTTTTTTTCTCAGTTTGGGGCAAAAAAAGTCCGTTTGAGCCCAAAAAAAAGCGCACAAAGGCTATACCCTTACCGTTCGGGCCATTTGGGGCCACCCCTGCAACATGGCTGAATTGCATGATTGTGGCCATTTTCCATGCAGACTGATCAATTGCTTGCCCATTGGGCTGCATTTTTTCTCAGTTTGGGGCAAAAAGTCCGTTTGAGCCCCAAAAAGCGCACAAGGCTATACCCTTACCGTTCGGGCCATTTGGGGCCACCCCTGCAACATGGCTGAATTGCATGATTGTGGCCATTTTCCATGCAGACTGATCAATTGCTTGCCATTCGGCTGCATTTTTTTCTCAGTTTGGGCAAAAAGTCCGTTTGAGCCCAAAAAAGCACACAAGGCTATACCCCCTTACCGTTCGGGCCATTTGGGGCCACCCCTGCAACATGGCTGAATTGCATGATTGTGGCCATTTTCCATGCAGACTGATCAATTGCTTGCCCATTCGGCTGCATTTTTTTCTCAGTTTGGGGCAAAAGTCCGTTTGAGCCCAAAAAAAAAGCACACAAGGCTATATACCCTTACCGTTCGGGCCATTTGGGGCCACCCCTGCAACATGGCTGAATTGCATGATTGTGGCCATTTTCCATGCAGACTGATCAATTGCTTGCCATTCGGCTGCATTTTTTTTTTTCCGTCAGTTTGGGGCAAAAGTCCGTTTGAGCCAAAAAAAAAAAGCACAGGCAAGGCTGGGCCCCCTTACCGTGGGGCCATTTGGGGCCACCCCTGCAACATGGCTGAATTGCATGATTGTGGCCATTTTCCATGCAGAGTGATCAATTGCTTGCCATTAGGCTGCATTTTTTTTCTCAGTTTGGGGCAAAAGTTTGGGGCAAAAAGTCCGTTTGAGCCAAAAAAAAAGCACAAGGCTAAGGCTACCCCCTTACCGTTCGGGCCATTTGGGGCCACCCCTGCAACATGGCTGAATTGCATGATTGTGGCCATTTTCCATGCACACTGATCAATTGCTTGCCCTTGGGCTGCATTTTTCTCAGTTTGGGGCAAAAGTCCGTTTGAGCCCCAAAAAGCGCGCAAGGCTACCCCCTTACCGTTCGGGCCATTGGGGCCCACCCTGCAACATGGCTGAATTGCATGATTGCACCATTGGGGCCATTTTCCATGCACACTGATCATTGCTTGCCCCTTGGGCTGCATTTTTCTCAGTTTGGGGCAAAAGTCCGTTTTGCCCCAAAAAAGGCAAGGCTATACCCCCTTTGTTCGGGCCATTTGGGGCCACCCCTGCAACATGGCCTGAATTGCACCATTGTGGCCATTTTCCATGCAGACTGATCAATTTGCTTGCCATTCGGCTTTTTTTTTTCTCAGTTTGGGGCAAAAGTCCGTTTGAGCCCAAAAAAAAGCGCACAAGGCTATACCCTTACCGTTCGGGCATTTGGGGCCACCCCTGCAACATGGCTGAATTGCATGATTGTGGCCATTTTCCATGCAGACTGATCAATTGCTTGCCATTGGGCTGCATTTTTTCTCAGTTTGGGGCAAAAGTCCGTTTGAGCCAAAAAAAGCGCAAGGCTAAGGCTATACCGTTCCCCTTACCGTTCGGGCCATTTGGGGCCACCCCTGCAACATGGCTGAATTGCATGATTGTGGCCATTTTCCATGCAGAGTGATCAATTGCTTGCCCTTAGGCTTTTTTTTCTCAGTTTGGGGCAAAAAGTCCGTTTGAGCCCAAAAAAAGCGCACAAGGCTATACCCCCTTACCGTTCGGGCCATTTGGGGCCACCCCTGCAACATGGCTGAATTGCATGATTGTGGCCATTTTCCATGCAGAGTGATCAATTGCTTGCCATTCGGCTGCATTTTTTTCTCAGTTTGGGGCAAAAGTCCGTTTGAGCCCAAAAAAAAGCACAAAGCTAGGCTACCCCCTTACCGTTCGGGCCATTTGGGGCCACCCCTGCAACATGGCTGAATTGCATGATTGTGGCCATTTTCCATGCAGAGTGATCAATTGCTTGCCATTCGGCTGCATTTTTCTCAGTTTGGGGCAAAAAGTCCGTTTGAGCCAAAAAAAGCGCCAAGGCTATACCCTTACCGTTCGGGCCACCTGGGGCCCCCTGCAACATGCCCGATTGCACCATTGGGGCCATTTTCCATGCACACTGATCAATTGCTTTGCTTGCCCTTGGGCTGCATTTTTCTCAGTTTGGGGCAAAAGTCCGTTTGAGCCCCAAAAAAAGGCGCCAGGCTATACCCCCTTGCGGGCCATCTGGGGCCACCCCTGCAACATTGCATTGATTTTGGCCATTTTCCATGCACTGATCAATTGCTTGCCCTTGGGCTGCATTTTTTCTCAGTTTGGGGCAAAAAGTCCGTTTGAGCCCCAAAAAAGCACACAAGGCTATACCCCCTTACCGTTTCGGGCCATTTGGGGCCACCCCTGCAACATGGCTGAATTGCATGATTGTGGCCATTTTCCATGCAGAGTGATCAATTGCTTGCCATTCGGCTGCATTTTTTTTTCTCAGTTTGGGGCAAAAGTCCGTTTGAGCCAAAAAAAGCGCACAAGGCTACCCCCTTACCGTTCGGGCCATTTGGGGCCACCCCTGCAACATGGCTGAATTGCATGATTGTGGCCATTTTCCATGCAGAGTGATCAATTGCTTGCCATTCGGCTGCATTTTTCTCAGTTTGGGGCAAAAAAAGTCCGTTTGAGCCCAAAAAAAAGCGCACAAGGCTATACCCTTACCGTTCGGGCCATTTGGGGCCACCCCTGCAACATGGCTGAATTGCATGATTGGGGCCATTTTCCATGCAGACTGATCAATTGCTTGCCCTTAGGCTGCATTTTTTTTTCTCAGTTTGGGGCAAAAAGTCCGTTTGAGCCCCAAAAAAAGCACAAGGCTACCCCCCTTACCGTTGGGCCATCTGGGGCCACCCCTGCAACATGGCCGATTGCACCATTGGGGCCATTTTCCATGCACACTGATCAATTGCTTGCCCTTGGGCTGCATTTTTTCTCAGTTTGGGGCAAAATCCGTTTGAGGCCAGGCCCCTGCAACATGGCTGCAACATTGCATTGATTGTGGCCATTTTCCATGCAGAGTGATCAATTGCTTGCCCTGCGGCTGCATTTTCTCAGTTTGGGGCAAAAGTCCGTTTGAGCCCCAAAAAAAAAGCACACAAGGCTATACCCCCTTACCGTTCGGGCCATTTGGGGCCACCCCTGCAACATGGCTGAATTGCATGATTGTGGCCATTTTCCATGCAGACTGATCAATTGCTTGCCATTCGGCTGCATTTTTTCTCAGTTGGGGCAAAAAAGTCGTTTGAGCCCCAAAAAGTCCGTTTGCCCCAAAAAAAGCACACAAGGCTACCCCTGCAACTACCCTTACCGTTCGGGCCATTTGGGGCCACCCCTGCAACATGGCTGAATTGCATGATTGTGGCCATTTTCCATGCAGACTGATCAATTGCTTGCCCATTAGAATTTTTTTTTCTCAGTTTGGGGCAAAAAGTCCGTTTGAGCCCCAAAAAGCGCACAAGGCTAGGCTACCCTTACCGTTCGGGCCATTTGGGGCCACCCCTGCAACATGGCTGAATTGAATTGCATGATTGTGGCCATTTTCCATGCAGAGTGATCAATTTGCCCTTAGGCTGCATTTTTTCTCAGTTTGGGGCAAAAAGTCCGTTTGAGCCCCAAAAAAAGCGCAAGGCAAGGCTATACCCTTACCGTTCGGGCCATTTGGGGCCACCCCTGCAACATGGCTGAATTGCATGATTGTGGCCATTTTCCATGCAGAGTGATCAATTGCTTGCCATTCGGCTGCATTTTTTCTCAGTTTGGGGCAAAAAGTCCGTTTGAGCCCAAAAAAAAGCGCACAAGGCTATACCCCCCTTACCGTTCGGGCCATTTGGGGCCCCTGCCTGCATGGCTGATGGCTGCCATTTGCATGATTTGGCCATTTTCCATGCAGAGTGATCAATTGCTTGCCCATTGGGCTGCATTTTTTCTCAGTTTGGGGCAAAAAGTCCGTTTGAGCCCAAAAAAAAGCACAAGGCTATACCCTTACCGTTCGGGCCATTTGGGGCCACCCCTGCAACATGGCTGAATTGCATGATTGTGGCCATTTTCCCATGCAGACTGATCAATTGCCTTGCCCTTGGCTTTTTTTTTCTCAGTTTGGGGCAAAAAAGTCCGTTTGAGCCCAAAAAAAAAGCGCACAAGGCTACCCCCCTTACCGTTCGGGCCATTTGGGGCCACCCCCCCTGCAACATGGCTGAATTGCATGATTGTGGCCATTTTCCATGCAGACTGATCAATTGCTTGCCATTCGGCTGCATTTTTTCTCAGTTTGGGGCAAAAGTCCGTTTGAGCCAAAAAAAAAAGCGGCACAAGGCTACCCCCTTACCGTTGGGGCCATTTGGGGCCACCCCTGCAACATGGCTGAATTGCATGATTGTGGCCATTTTCCATGCAGAGTGATCAATTGCTTGCCATTCGGCTGCATTTTTCTCAGTTTGGGGCAAAAGTCCGTTTGAGCCAAAAAAAAAAGCGCACAAGGCTATACCCTTACCGTTCGGGCCATTTGGGGCCACCCCTGCAACATGGCTGAATTGCATGATTGTGGCCATTTTCCCATGCACTGATCAATTGCTTGCCCTTCGGCTGCATTTTTTCTCAGTTTGGGGCAAAAAAGTCCGTTTGAGCCCCAAAAAAAGCGCACAAGGCTATACCCTTACCGTTCGGGCCATTTGGGGCCACCCCTGCAACATGGCTGAATTGCATGATTGTGGCCATTTTCCATGCAGAGTGATCAATTGCTTGCCATTTTTGGGCTGCATTTTTTCTCAGTTTGGGGCAAAAAGTCCGTTTGAGCCCAAAAAGCGCACAAGGCTATACCCTTACCGTTCGGGCCATTTGGGGCCACCCCTGCAACATGGCTGAATTGCATGATTGTGGCCATTTTCCATGCAGAGTGATCAATTGCTTGCCCTTAGGCTGCATTTTTTTCTCAGTTTGGGGCAAAAAAAAAGTCCGTTTGAGCCCAAAAAAAGCGCACAAGGCTACCCCCTTACCGTTCGGGCCATTTGGGGCCACCCCTGCAACATGGCTGAATTGCATGATTGTGGCCATTTTCCATGCAGAGTGATCAATTGCTTGCCATTCGGCTGCATTTTTTTTCTCAGTTTGGGGCAAAAGTCCGTTTTGAGCCCAAAAAAAGCACAGGCAAGGCTATATACCCTTACCGTTCGGGCCATTTGGGGCCACCCCTGCAACATGGCTGAATTGCATGATTGTGGCCATTTTCCATGCACATGATCAATTGCTTGCCCATTCGGCTGCATTTTTTTCTCAGTTTGGGGCAAAAGTCCGTTTGAGCCAAAAAAAAAGCAAGGCAAGGCTATACCCCCTTACCGTTCGGGCCATTTGGGGCCACCCCTGCAACATGGCTGAATTGCATGATTGTGGCCATTTTCCATGCAGACTGATCAATTGCTTGCCCTTAGGCTGCATTTTTTCTCAGTTTTTGGGGCAAAAAAAAAAGTCCGTTTGAGCCCAAAAAGCGCCCAAGGCTATACCCTTACCGTTCGGGCCATTTGGGGCCACCCCTGCAACATGGCTGAATTGCATGATTGTGGCCATTTTCCATGCAGAGTGATCAATTGCTTGCCATTCGGCTGCATTTTTTTCTCAGTTTGGGGCAAAAGTCCGTTTGAGCCAAAAAAAAAGCACAACAAGGCTATACCCTTACCGTTCGGGCCATTTGGGGCCACCCCTGCAACATGGCTGAATTGCATGATTGTGGCCATTTTCCATGCAGAGTGATCAATTGCTTGCCATTCGGCATTTTTTTCAGTTTCAGTTTGGGGCAAAAGTCCGTTTGAGCCCCAAAAAAAAGCGCACAAGGCTATACCCCCCTTACCGTTCGGGCCATTTGGGGCCACCCCTGCAACATGGCTGAATTTGCATGATTGTGGCCATTTTCCATGCAGAATGATCAATTGCTTGCCCTTAGGCTGCATTTTTTTTCAGTTGGGGCAAAAAGTCCGTTTGAGCCCAAAAAAAAAGCGCACAAGGCTATACCCTTACCGTTCGGGCCATTTGGGGCCACCCCTGCAACATGGCTGAATTGCATGATTGTGGCTTTTTTCCATGCAGAGTGATCAATTGCTTGCCATTCGGCTGCATTTTTTCTCAGTTTGGGGCAAAAGTCCGTTTGAGCCAAAAAAAAAAAAAGCACACAAGGCTAAGGCTATACCCTTACCGTTCGGGCCATTTGGGGCCACCCCTGCAACATGGCTGATTGCATGATTGTGGCCATTTTCCATGCAGAGTGATCAATTGCTTGCCATTCGGCTGCATTTTTCTCAGTTTGGGGCAAAAGTCCGTTTGAGCCCCAAAAAAAGCACACAAGGCTATACCCTTGGGCGTTCTTGGGCCATTTGGGGCCACCCTGCAACATGGCTGAATTGCATGATTGTGGCCATTTTCCATGCAGAATGATCAATTGCTTGCCCTGGGGCCACCCCTGCAACATGGCCGATTTGACTGCATTTTTCTCAGTTTGGGCAAAAAGTCCGTTTGAGCCCCAAAAAAAAGCGCACAAGGCTATACCCTTACCGTTCGGGCCATCTGGGGCCACCCCTGCAACATGGCTGAATTGCATGATTGTGGCCATTTTCCATGCAGACTGATCAATTGCTTGCCATTCGGCTGCATTTTTTCTCAGTTTGGGGCAAAAGTCCGTTTGAGCCAAAAAAAGCACAAAGGCTATACCCTTACCGTTCGGGCCATTTGGGGCCACCTCTGCAACATGGCCGAATTGCATGATTGTGGCCCTTTTCCATGCAGAGTGATCAATTGCTTGCCATTCAGCTGCAGTTTTCTCAGTTTCGGACAAAAGACGTTTGAGCCCCAAAAAGCATACATGGCTATACCCTTACCGTTCGGGCCATTTGTGGCCACCCCTGCAACATGGCTGA
>NW_027100722.1:87530-155430 GCF_040412425.1 Macrobrachium rosenbergii | reverse complement strand
CAAGAAGTCAGGTCAGCCCGCCGACTGTGGACTTTCAACGCCTTAATGCCTCCTGCAGGAGAGAGACGCATCACACCCCTGCTCCTTTCGACATGATCTCTGGGGTGCCTTTACATTCCTTCAAGACAGTGGCAGATGCGCATTGGGGCTTCCACCAGGTGGAGTTAGATGAAGAGAGCCGCAGACTCACAACCTTTATCACACCCTGGGGGCGTTACCGGTACAGAAGAACACCCATGGGACACTGTTCAGCTTCAGATGCCTACACCAAGAGGTTTGATGACGCCATCAAGGACATCCCCCAAAAACACAAATGTGGGACGATACTCTTCTGTATGACAACAGCGTCGAGGAGGCCTTCTGGCACACCTATAATTTCTTGGACACGTGTGCTAAAAGGGCATAACCCTCAAGCCAGAGAAATTCAGTTTCTGCCGAAGAGAAGTGAACTTCGTCGGTTCCAGCTGGGATGGGATTCCTACAGGCCCACAGAGGAGAGTCTAGCTGCCATACGGAGATTCCCTATTTAGACAACCCTCTGTCACTGACATCAGGTCATGGTATGGCTTTGTCAACCAGTTGGCACCCTTCCTCGCCACTGCCCCCGCTGATGGAACCCTTTAGAGACCTCCTGAAGAAGTCTACAAGCAAGAATGTGTACTGGGATAGCAACCTACAAGAGAGATTCCGCCAAGCACAGGAAGCCATATGCAAGCTGGCCAAGGATGGGCTGGTATACTATGACAAATCCCGACCTACAGCGGCCCTAACAGATTGGAGCAGGGATGGGATTGGGTTTGTCATCCTGCAGCAGTACTGTGCTTGTGCCTCGGCTGATGCCCCATTTTGCTGCAAGGGTGGGTGGCGTATTGCCTTATTGAAGCCGCCATTTGTCGCAGGCTGAAGCTGGGTATGCTGCTGTTGAGGGAGAAGCCTTAGCTGTCACATGGTGTCTCAAGGAGGCCAGGCTACTCCTGTTGGGCTGCCCCAACTTACTGATCGTGACTGATCACCGCCCGCTGGTCAAGCTCCTGGGTGATAGAGAGCTGAAGGATATACTAAACCCAAGACTCTTCCGTCTTAAGGAGAAGACCCTACAATACAGGTTCCAAGTAAGATACTTGCCAGGAAAGAGGAATTGCGCTGCTGACTTCTTATCACGCTTCCCTGCTCTCCGTTGTGAACCAGATGACAAGGATTCTTAACTTGAAGAGGATATGACTGCTGCCCTTGTCGCTGCTTTTATTTACCGCCCTTGAGCAAGAATGCCTCATACTGGATGAGGAGAGGGTCAAAGAAGCAGCCTCTAAAGACCCTGTGTACCAACTGCTGGCAGCTAAAGTTGCAGTAAATGACTGGTGCCGGCAGAAGGCACAGGAGGTGGCCTGCCTACGTCAGTTTTACTCAGTTAGGGACAGGTTATCTATGGTAGAAGACCTGATAGTCTACACTTACGAACAAGGATGCCCACGTCTGCTCATCCCAGAGGAACTTCGCCGTCAAGTCATTACAGGCCTTCATGCAGGACATCAGGGGTTTTACTCCATGCTCCGCAGGGCTGGGACAAACAGTTTACTGGCCAGGGATGGAAGGCGACCTGCAGAGCCACAGGGATGGATGTGCCTCTTGTGATGTACATGCTCCATCACAACCTGCTGAACCATTAGTACTCACACCACCCCAGAATACCCATTCCAGTCGACAGTGGTGGACATGCTACAGTTGGAGGGCCATATGTACATGGCCTATGCAGACAGGCTCACCGGGTGGCTGGAAGTGGCACACTTCCCACATGGCACAACGTCATCAAGAATTATATCAGTCTTGAGGACATACTTACAAGATGGGGAGCACCAGAGCTAATCTCGACAGATGGGGGCACAAACCTCATTAGTGCAGAGACCACATCATTCTTCAGAAAATGGGGGTTACGGTATTTATTGTGTCGTCAGCCCATTACCCCCAGTCTAATGGAAGGGCCGAAGCAGCAGTCAAGACTGCCAAGAGGATCATCAGGTCTAACATAGGCAAAGGAGGCAGCCTCGATTGCAACAAGGCATCCCTGGCAATTCTTCAGTACCTCAATACACCCCACCCCTAAGGGGTTTGACATGTCCCCAGCACAGCTCGCTGTCGGCAGGCAGCTCAGAGATGGAGTGCCAACACCCAGACAGCATTACAAGGTGGAGAGACACTGGGATGAGATAATTCAGCAGAGGAGCTACGAATGGCAGAGTCCCAAGAGGAGACCCCACCATATACTGGTACCAGGGAGCTTCTACCCTGGTTGTAGGCTGCAGGGTAAGAGTGCAGGATCCCAAAACCAAAACCTGGGACCGATCTGGGTTGGTAGTGGAGTCTAAGGGCCACCGACAGTATCTCATTAGGTTGGATGGAAGCGGTCGGGTGTCACTTAGAAACAGGAAGCACCTGAAAGTGTTAAAACGGCAACCCCAACGTCCTCAGCCATTCCCAAGCCTGGAACCTGCTCCACCTCGTCCAAAAAGGCGCACAGTGCAACCCTCATGGATGGGCGAGTATGTCATGGGTGATATCGAGCGTTAACCCATGCTTGTGCTTGTGTCACCTTGTACAATTACATTTTGTTGTCCCTTATGCTCATTTTATCTTTTGTTTTCAGTAAGCTGAACTGGATAGAAATTCTGTTGTGCAAACATATTTTATGCATGTACTATATATTGTTGCCATGCATGTCCTTGTATGTTGTGACACTCAGTGTTAACCATTGCTTTTTGTCCTATGGGATCTTCCTTTACAGCTTTCTTTGTCTATATATATGCATTTAATACATGTTTACTTATTATTTTCATTTAATATTTTGCCATTCTGCCATGCCATAATCTTAGGGGATGTTTTGATGGCTGATTGTGTGTGATGTATGTTGTCAGGAGGAGAGCAGAATTGGCGCCAATGTTTCCCGCGCGTCTGCACCTTACTTGCAGTCACGCCTCTGTACTGATTGGACGTGTAATAAAGCACTGGAGTGTCCGACTGGTTTCCTTCTGCCTCTAACAATTATTGGAAGTGTCATCTCCCACCTTAAATAATTATATCCTTTCCTTTTCCCCCCCGCCTACCTCATTTGCTTCTCTGCTTATTCTCCTGGTCGTTTATGCCTCACTGCCTAGCTCTTCATATTGATATATTTGCATTTGATGATGGGAAACTGTAATCTGATTAGCCATAATTGTTTTTCGTTGCGGGTACTGGACAGTTTTTGTTTGGCTCCATGTACCCCATTTATAATTGTGTGTGTTATTTTCATTAGTCTTGTCTCTTACATGTTTAAGCCTAAGTTTATTATATAGTTTTAAGGTTGTGTTTCTTGTTCTGTGCACATTTCATGTTTCACTACTTTTAAGTAATTTTAAGATTTTTAGGTTTTTTCCCCATCAGACCGGGGACCTCCAGTGTTTTGTAGTGGTAAGTTTGTTCGTGTTGCCTTAAAATTAAGTTGCCTTACTTTTAAGTATTCTTGCTTCATGGAAGAGATTTATTTAATTAAAGTTATTTTCGTTACAATTTTGCCTTTTCTTCAGGTTACCCCCTTTTTCCCAGTAGTAGCAGTCTTGGCATGATTCTCTATCACTATTTCACCGGCTGACACGGGACTGAACTCAGAAAAGGGATTTTGACAGAGGAAAATCTATTTCTGAGGAAGGTCCCGTGTCACCCGGTGACCCTCCCTGTCTAGTCTAGTACTCCTCCCCTTCTTGCACATGCCAAGTCTGGGGTTAGTGCTAGCATGGAATGAAGTAGGTGGCGCTGGTGTTTATTTAAACTTATTTATGTTGAGGGTGGGAGCTGTAACGGCTCACCGCTCTTTTATATGGGGGTTTTGATATTTTAGATCTTTTTATATTTCCGTGGTAGTGGTATTTCACTCACCCTTCATTATTTATTTATTTCTTCTAAAGACGATCGACTGGGGTAGTAACCCCAGCTTTCCTGAAAGCTCTTTTTCTCTGGTATATCTAGCATTGTTATACCTAGAAATTCAATGCTGTAATGGAATTTTACCGGGTGACACAGGACCTTCCTCAGAAATAGATTTTTCCTCTGTCAAAATCCCTTTTCTATTTATTTATTTATATATATTTATTTTTAATTATTTATTTTATTTATGTATTATTATTTATTTATTGATAATTATTTTTATTTATTTAATTTTTATTTATTTGTTTGTTATCATTATTTGCTTTTTATTTTTTCATTTATATTATTTTTTATTTGTAATAATTAGTTTTTATTTATTTATTTTTGTTCATTCTTATTAATTTTTGTATTCTTTATTTTTATCAATTTGTATTTTTTTATTTTTATTTTTTTTATTTAATACTATTTATTAATTTTTATTTATTTTCCTTTTATTTAGTCATATTTATTTTTATTTATTGATTTTTATTTAGATTTTATTTTTATTTCTTGTATTATTTTATATTTTTTTTTTGATATATTAATATTTATTTATTATTATTAATTTTTAATTATTTATTTTCTATTATTAATATTTTTTATTATATATTTGTATTTACTTATTTTTATTATTTATTATATTTCATTTATTTTTATTTATTTTATTAAATTTATTTTTAATTATTTGTTTTTTATTTTAATTTATATGTATTTTTTATTTATTTTTATTTATTTATATTTATTTTGTTGCTATTTTTATACTTAATTAGTTTTATTTATTTTATTTTAATTTATTTTATACATTTATGTAATTTTTTTATTTTTATATATTTTTAATTATTTTACATTTATTTACTTATTTATTATTATATATTCATTTGTTTATATTTTTATTTATTAATTTTTAGTAATTTATTATTATTTGTTTATCTATTTATTTATATTTATTTTTATTTATTCATTTTTATGTATATTATTTATTTTTATTTATTCTCATTTATTTTTATTTATTTTTATTTATATTTATTTATCAATTCTTTTTTCATTTTTTATATTTATTAATTTTTTTACTTATTTTTATTCGTCCAATTTTTAAATTTTTTTATTTCTTTTTATTAATTTATTTAATTTTTACTTGTTATTTTATATATTTCATTTATATTTTCTTATTTTTATATGTTTGTTTTTCTTTTTATATATTTTATATTTTAAATTTTATATTTATTAATATATTTTTATTTATTTTTTATTTTTATTTATTTAACTTTATTTATTTATTTTTATTTTTATTTTTTATTTGTGTTATATTTTTACTTACTCTTTTATTTTTGTTTTTTATTTGTATTTTTATTTTTTATTCATTTATTTCATTTATTAATCAATTTTTTAATTCCTTTATTTGTCTTTTTATTTATATATGTTTTTATTGATTTCTTATTTTTATTTTTATTCATTTTAGGTTTTATATTTGTTTATCTTTTAATTTCATTATTATTTTTTATTTAGCTTTAACTCAATACTCACTCTCTAAAACTACTAATAGTTTCCAAATCACAGGTACTAAGTCCACGATATGTGGAATAATACTAAAATAAAAAAATTTGTAAAAATCAATTCAGGGGGGTAAACAAAATACCAAGAATAAAAACTTAATTTAACACATAAATAACCAGACAGAAGTTACACCGGAACCTCGCAATTACATCAAATAAATGAATAACTAACACCCTTAATTAATTAATAACAATAACCAACACACTCATACTACTAAAGATAGCATGCAACACAATTATCCACAAAAAGGAGGGGGTTCAGACAGGAGGAATCAAACAAAAATGAGGAATAACCTGACCAATACACTCTAATAACTCATAAGGTGGTTTTTCTCCGTTTCTGAATAATTGGCCGTGATCTCTTCAAAAATAAACTCTCCACGTCCAGAGATTAACACAGGACGATATCCAATCACGGCTCTCAGCAATGGGAAATGAATATGGCGTGCTCCGCCAATCAGCATAGATAGCAGGGACAGCCCAAAGATCCGTTTAAGGTCCCTATGCCGTGATCAAAAATAAAATTTAAGTAACACCATACCGTGGCTCAGATAGGTCCCCTTGGCTTTATAACTAAGCAAGGAGGAGCTGGAAATACGTGGCAGAAAAATCCTGGTGCTTCAAGTAAATCCAAATATACTGGATGATTCAAGCAGCTAGCCAATATCATTCCACTCTATAAGGTTCCTCAGAAACGATTCCTCGTTTCGACCAAAAGCACCGCCAGGAAAAACACGGAGCCACCTCCACTCACGCACAAATATGAAAAAAGCAAAACAGCCATTAGCAAATAGATTCAAACACACAAACCACCTGAGACGAGGAGAACGAGCTAACAGACTAATAGTGTATTTAACACTCAGGTTTAATCAATAATAATGTAAAATCAAACAATTAAATGACAACACGATGACAATTTTTATTTAATATTATTTATTTTTATTGATTTTTGTTTTTTTTTATTTTAAATTCTTTATTCTTATTGCATTTTATATATCCTATTTATATTTATTTATTTTTATTAGTTTTTATTTATTTATTTTTAAACATTTATTTTTATTTTACTTATTTTTTTCTTATTTATGTATATATATATTATTTATATATATATATATTTTTTATATATATTATATATTATTATTTATTATTTATTTTATATATATTTATATTTATATATATATATATATATATATATATATATATATATATATATATATATATATATATATATATATATATATATATATATATATATATATATATATATATATATATATATATATATATATATATATATATATATATATATATATATATATATACACACATTCAGGCGGAAGTACACAACAACAAGCAGGAGTCCAAAGAAGACGACAGTCAACAAAACAGTTGCATATTTATTAAGAAACGTTTCGTGTTACTTAAACACATCATCAGTCTGTAAAATTGAAAATTACACATTAATTCTCTAATTTAAAATAAAAGCTAAATTAAAAACGGCAGTTACATTCTTTAAAATTACAACATACATAAAAAGTAAAAAGAAAGGAGATTTATTTTTTTTTTTCCTCTAAGTCTACCTGATCAATAGAAGGGGAAAGACGAAGTGAGACCACAAGCTCACGCATGCCCAGAGTATACTTAGGCCAAGTGCAGAGGAGAAGAAGACACGTTGGAGTTTAAAAGAGGTGCATGACGTTTAATAAACAAAGACTCAAGGGTCGTTAAGTAAGCCGATTGTTTGGTAGTTCCCAGGATGGAAAAATGTTTCTTATCTATATTAACCTTGCATTTAACGGCATGATTTCTAATACTAGAAAATTCGGGATTAGTTATTCGTGAGCCAGTTCTGTAGCTCAGACCTAAGTGGCTATAATAACGGACCTGCAACATTCTTTTTGACGAGCCAACATAACTACCAAGACATCTTGGGCATTCAAATTTGTAAATAATATTGGACTTCATAAAGGTCTGTAGTTTGTCCTTATAATTAAAAAAGCCGCCAATCTTTAGTGGATTCATAGGTATTAAATTTAAACATTCGTGGCAATGTCAATCTTTTCTTGATTACGTTAACTCTAAACATCTTGTTTATTTATTTTTTATTAATTAATATATTTTTTCCTTATTTTTTTAGTTTTTTATCTATTTATACATTTATTTCTTATTTGCTTATTTATTTACTTTTTATTACTTATTTTATATTTATTTTTATTCTTACTTTTTCTTATTACTTATTTTCTTATTTTTTATTTTTTTTATTTATTTTATTTATTTATTTTTTAGTTATAATTTATTTGTTTTTTATATATTTTTAAAATTTTTCATTTGTTTTTATTTATTTTACTTAATTTTTATTTTATTTTTTTTTTTTGCTTCTTTTATTCTTATTTATTTATTTTTATCTACTTTTATTTCTTTTATTTATTTTTATTTATCTATTTCTCTTTTTATGCTTTTATTTATTTATTTTTATTTTTATTTATTTTCATTTATTTATTTTATTTTAATATTTATGCTTTTATTTACGTATTTTTTTTATTTATTTTCAATTATTCATTTTAATTTTTTTTATTTTATTAATTTTATTTATTTATTTTAATTTTTTTTTGTTGTTTTTATATATTTTATTTATATTTATTTATTAATTTTGATTTATTTTTATTTTTAAAATTTTGTATTTAAATTTTTATATCTTTATTAGTATATTTTTATTTATTTTATGTATTCATTTTATTTATCTTTATTTATTTATTTATTCATTTATTTATTTTTTTTTATTTTTATGTATCTTATTTATTTTTATTTACACTTTTATTTTTTTTTACTTATTTGCATTTATATTTATTTGTTTATTTTTTTATTAATTTACTTATGTTATTATTTATTCATTTACTTCTATTTATTTTTTATTTTTTTATTTTTTTAATATATTTATTTGTATTGATTTTATTTTTTTAATTTATTTACTTTTATCTTTTTATTTTAATTTATTTTACATTATTTTTTATTTAATTATTTTTATTTATATATTTTCACATATTTTATTTTTCTCTATTTATTTACCTTTATTTATTTATTTATTTATTTATTTATTTATTTATTTATTTATTTATTTATTTTTTATTTTTATATATTTTATTTATTTTTATTTACACTTTTATTTTTTTTTACTTATTTGCAATTATATTTATTTGTTTATTTTTTTATTAATTTACTTATGTTATTATTTATTAATTTACTTCTATTTATTTTTTTTATATATTTATTTGTATTGATTTTATTTTTTTTTATTTATTTACTTTTATCTTTTTATTTTAATTTATTTTACATTATTTTTTATTTAATTATTTTTATTTATATATTTTCACATATTTTATTTTTCTCTATTTATTTATTCATATCTATTAAATTTCATTTCCTTATTTATTATTATTTATTTTTTATTTATATTTATTTTTCTATCGTATTTATTTATTTATTAATTTGCATTTTTATCAATTATTTTTATTGATTTATTTGCTTATTTTTATTTATCTACTTTATTTTTATGAATTTTATTTATTAATTTTAAATTAATTTATTTATATATTATTTATTTAATTTTAATTATTGATATTTATTTATGTATTGTTATGCATTTATTTTCATTTGTTTGTTTTATTTAATTATTTATTTATTATTTATCTATCTTCATTAATTTTTTTATATTTATCATCATTATTTTTTTATTTGTTTTTAGTCATTCTTCTTAATTTATTTATATTTATTAATTTTTATCTATTTTTATTTATTTGTTTTCATTTACCTTTTTATTTAATTCTATTCATTAGTTTTATATGTTTTTGAGGTATTTTCATTTTTACTCATTAATTTTTATTCATTTTTTTTCTTTAGAGTGATTTTATATTTACATTTTTATTTAATATCATTTAGCTATTATTATTTATTTGTATTTAATTATTTTCATTTATTTTATTTATTTTATTCATTAAATATTTATTTTTATCTATTATTTTTATGTACCTTAAATCATTTATTTTTATTTAGTTATTTTTAATTGTTTTTTGTCTCTTTTAATTAATTTGTTTTTATTTATTTTATTTTTAATTTTAATTTATTTATTTTTATTTCTTTTTTAATATTTATTTATTTTTATTTTTTATTTTTAATTTACTTTATTGCTTTTATATTTTTATTTATTTGATATTATTTATTCATTTATTTATATTTTTATATATTAATTTTTATTGCTTTACTTTTACTTTTTTTTTTAATTTTGTTATATATTTTTATCATGCCTGTTTACTTATTTTTACCTAGTAATTTTTTCTATTTATTTTTATTTATTTTCATTTAATTATTTATATTTATATATTTATTTTCATTTTTTATTTTCATTTATTTTTCATTTCTATTTCTTTATTAAATTTTTATTTATTATCATCTAATCTCAATTATTTTTATTTATTTTTACTTATCAATTTTACTCTTTATTTTTATTTAATTATGTTTATTTATTTATTTTCATTAATTTGATTTTTTATTTAATTTTATATAGTTTTCTTTAATTAGTTTTATTTTTTTTTATCTTAATTTTTTATATACTTTTATGTAGTATTTAATTTTTATTTATTTTTATTTTGTTTATTTATTTTTATTTTATTTATACATTTTTATTTATTAATTTATCTTTGTTTATTTATTTAATTACTTTATTATTTTTCTATTTATTTTATTTGTATTTATTTTATTTTTTTATTTATTTATTATTTTTACCTCATTTTTTCCTAGTTTTTCATTTTTTTATTTTTATTTCTTTATTTACAACTTATTTTATTTAATTTATTTATTATTTTTACTCATTTTTTATTTGTTTTTTCATTTATATATGTGTTTAATTTTTATTTATTTTTTTATTTAATTTTTATTATTTTTTATTATTTTTATATATTTTTTTATTTTTTTTTTTACTGTTCATCCATTTCTGAATTATTTATTATGTTTTTTTTTTGTTTTAATTATTTTTTTAATTTTATTTATTTTTATTTTTATTTTATTTATACAGCTTTTTTTTTTTTAATTATTTTTTGTTAGCTTTTTTTTTTTTTTTTTTTTATTTATTCTTATTTTTATTGATATTTTTTTGTTATTTCTTTTATTTTATTTATGTTTTTATTTATTTATACTTTAATTTATTTTTTTTTTGCTCCTATTTACTTTATTTATTTTTATTTATTTTATTAATTTTGTTTATTTTTATTTTCATGTGTTTTTTATTTATGTTTTATTTTTATTTAATTGTATTTATTTTAATTATTTTAATTTATTCAATATTTTTCTTTTTATTTCAATATATCTTTTTTATATAGCACTTTTTTTTAAATTTTTTATTTATATTTATTTTTATTTTCATTTACTTATTTTTATTTATTTATTTATTTTAATTTATTTATATTTTATTTTTACTAATTTTTTTATTTAATAATTTACTAATTAATTAATTTTTTTATTTATTTCTTTATTTATATTTATTTATTTACTTTTATTATTTATTCATTTGTTTATTCATATTTATTTATTTGTTTATTTATTTATTTTTATTTATTTATTTATTTATCTATTTTTTATTTGTTATTTTTATTTGTTTTATTTATTTTAATTGATTTAATTCTATTTATTTTATTTTTATTTATCTATTTTATATTTATTTATTTATTTATTTTTATTATTTATTTTAGATAAATAAAAATTATTTTATTTAAAATAGATAAATAAAAATAAAATAAATAGAATTTATTTTTATTTATCTATTTTATATTTATTTATTTATTTATTTTTATTATTTATTTTAGATTTTTAATTTTATATTTTTATCTGTTTATTTTTATTTTCACTTATTTAATTTTATTAATTTTTATTTTTATTTATCTATTTTATATTTATTTATTTATTTTTATTTTTTATTTATATTTTTAATTTTATATTTTTATCTATTAATTTTATTTATTATTATTTATTTTATTTATTTATTTTTTATTTATTTTTATCTATTAATTTGTTTATCTTATTTATTTTCATATACTTACTTTTTACTTATTTTTATTTCCATTTATTTTTTTTATTTATTTGTATTTACATATTTTTAATCTATTTTTATTTATTTATATAACTTTTTTTTAATCATTAATTTCCATTTTTATTTATTTTCATTTTTTTTACTTTTTAGGCATTTTTATTTATTTTTCATTTAGTTTTACTTAATTTTATTTATATTGTTTTATTCTATTTTTTTCATTTTTTTTACTTTTTATTTCTATTTATTTTTATTTATTTTTATTGATTTTTATGTATTTATTTATTTTCCTATAATTTATTTACTTTTAGTTCATTTGTATTTGTTTTATTTGCTTATTTTTATCTATATATGTTCATTTCTTTTATTTTTCTTTACTTATTTATTTTTATTCAATGTATGTTATATACTTATTTATTATTATTCATTTGTTTTTAATTAGTTTTATTCATTTCTTTTTATATTTTTTATATCAATTTATTGTTAATTCATTTTTATTTGTTTATTTACATTAATTTTTATTCATTTATTTTTGTTTACTTATTTTCTTATTTATTTTTATTTATTTATTTGGTTATTTTTATTTATCTATTTTCATTTGTTTTTATTAATTTTATTTATTATTTTAAATTCTTTTTTTACTTATATATTTAAATTTGATTTTTAATTTTTTATCTTTATTTGTGTATTACTATTTATTTATGTTATTTATATTTATTTATTGATTTATTTTGTTATATTTTTTTATTTACTTTTAGTTTTTAATTTATACTAGTTTACTTTTTTTATTTAATTTCGTTCATTCTTATTATTTTATTTGTATTTTTTTTATTTTCATCTATTTGCATTTTTTTTTATTTATTTTTATTTATTACTATTTATTAACATTTATTTATTTTCATTTTTTCAATAATTTTTAATTAATTTGTCGATTTTATTTAGTTTTTTAACTTTTTATATTTATTTTACATTTCTTATTTTAGTATATTATTTATTTATTTATTATTAAAAAGGATCGCTGTATTATACAAATTTATCTTATATAGTGTCTTTTCTATCCCCCTTATGATTCTATTCTAGGTACCGTCGACGGTACCTAGAATAGAACCTGAACCCAGACGAACGATTTCTGATTGGATATTTTAGTAAAAGACTTCCAATATTCCGCACACTGTCCTTTTCCAACATGAATATCGGCCAGTTACTGACTAACATCGCTGAGCCTGAAAAGCGAATCATAAGGAGGATAGAAAAGACACTATATAAGATAAATTCGCATAATACAGCCATCCTTTTTAATAAGACCTTATTTATTTATTATTATTAATTTTATTTATTTATTTTCTATTGTTTTTATTTAGTATTATTTTTTATATTTATTTATTTTATATATATTTATTCTTTGTTTTTACTTATTTTTATTTATTTATTTTATTTTATTTATTTATTTATTTATTCTTCTTGTTTTTATTTAATTTATTTTTATTTATTTATATTTATATATATATATATATATATATATATATATATATATATATATATATATATATATATATATATATATATATATATATATATATATATATATATATATATATATATATATTTATTTAATTTATTTTATTTCTTTTATATATATTTTTTTTTTTTTTTTTTTTTTTATTTATATTTATTTGTTTTTTTTTTTTCATATTTATGTAGTTTTATTAGTTTTATTTTGATTCTTTTTATTATTTCTTTAAAGATTTTTTTTATAGTTTTACTTATTTTTATTTATTTTATTTTTTATTTTCATATTTATTAAAATTTATTCATTTGTTTCTATTTTTAATTTATTAATTTTATGTAGTTAATTTTATTTCTTTTTATTTTTTTATTTATTTATTTAGTTTTTTATTTTTACTTAATTATTTTTATTTATCTACATTATATACTTTTATTCATTCTCATTGATTTATATTTATATTTATATTTATTTATTTATTCATTTTTATTTTTCATATTTATTAATTTTTTACTTATTTTTATTTATTCAATTTTTTTTTTTTTTATCTATTTTTATTTATTTCTTTATTTATTTTTATTTCTATTTTATTTATTTTTTATTATTATTTGTTTTTATTTATTTATTTTTATTGATCCTCTTTATTTTTACTTAATTTTATTTATATTATTTATTTTGTTTTATATATTAATTCATTTTGGTTTTATTTATTTCTTTTTTTATTTTATTTTTATGTATTTTCATTTATCTTTATCTTTTTATTTTTATTTATTCATATATTTTTTTGTTCAGTTATTTTATATATATTTATTCATCCGTTTTGTAAGTATTATTTATTTTCAATTGACTGATTGACAGATTGATAGATTTATTATTAATAATATTTATTCTTTTTTCTTAAATTTAATATTATTTTTCATTTATTTTTTATATATTTATTTATTTTTTATTAAATAATTTATCATTCTTTCTTATTTTTTATTTGTTTTTCATTTATTTATGTACTTATATTTTTATCTATTTATTTATTAATTTTTATTCATTATTTATTTTGTTTTTTATTTTATTCAATTTTTTATTTTTATTTATATATTTATTTATTTTTTAAAATTATTTATCTATTTTATTAATTTTTATATATTTTTATTTATATATTTTTTAATTTCTATTTATAATTTATTTATTTTTATTTATTTTATTCTATTTTTATTTATGTTTTTAATTATAATTATTATTTTTTAAATTATTTAATATTTTTTATTTTTTATTTATTTTTATATTTGAAATTTATTTTGTATTTTATTTATATTTTCATTGATTTTATGTTCTATTTCTTTTATTTTTATTTATTTTTATATATTTATTATTTATTATTATTTATTCTATTTATTTTCGTTTTTTTATTTTTATTCAGTTATAATATTTACCTTTTATTTTTATCTATTTCATTTATTTATTCTGATTTTTTTTCTTGTTTTATTTTATTGCATTTATATTTAATTATTTATTTTTATTTTTTTTATTTTATATTTTAATTTTTATATATTTATTAGTATATTATTATTTATTTTTATGAATTTTATTTATCATTATTTACTTGTTTGGTTTTATTTTTATTTGTCTTATTTATATGTTTATTTTCTCTTTTATTTTTGTTTATTTATTTATCTTTATATTTATTTATATATTTTTTTATTTATTTATTAAATTTTTCAATGCTTTTTTTCTTTTTTTATTTATATATTTTATTTATTTTTATTTCTTTTAATTTTTGTTTTATATTTCTTTATTTTTATTTCATTTCCATCTATTTTTTATTTAGTTTTATTTATTTTTATTTTTTACTTTTATTTATTTCTATTTATTTTTAATGATTTTTATTTTTTTATTTTAATTTATTTATTTTTATTTAATTTATTTATTCTATTTATATTCATTTATTTTTATTTTTTTATATATTTTAATTTATTATTTTTAATTTTTAATGTCTTACTTTTTCTTATCTATTTTTATTTATTTTTATTTGTCTAATTTTAAGTATTTATTTTCATATATTTCTTTTTATTTATTTTATATTTATTTTTATATTTTTTTATTAATTTTATTTATTTTATTTATTTTATTTATTTTATTTATTTTATTTATTTTCAATTATTTTATATTATTTTTATTCATTTATTTTTATTTATATATTTTAATTTAGTTTATTTTTCTTTATTTATTTAGTTATTTTTATTCAATTCTGTTTACTAATTTATTACTGCTTATTTATTTTTTATTTATATTTATTTATTTATTATTTATTGTTTATTATTTATAATTTATTATTTATTGATATTTATTTACTTATTTTTTTTATTTATTTACTTTAAATTTGTTTATTTACATTATTTTTTTATTTATTTGTTTTTATTTATTTTTGTTATTGATTTGGGTATTTTATTAATCTATTTTCATTTACTTTTATGAATTTTATTAATTAATTTTAATAGTTTATTTGTTTATTTATTTATTTTTAATTATTTATATTTATTTATGTATTATTTTTATTTCATTTTTATATGTTATATTTATTTTATTTATTTATTAATTTATTTATTATTTATATATTTTCATTTGTCATAATTTTTAAATTTATCATTGTTTATTTTTTTGTTTTATTTATTATTATTTGTTTTGTTTATTTTTACCTATCTTTATTTATTTATTTATTTGTATTAATAAAAAAAATAACCAAAAATACAAATAAAAATAAATAAATAAAAACAAATAAATATAATGGAAAAAATGCGTAATTAAAAATAAATATAAATAAATAAATAGAAATAAATAAATAAATATCAATAAATAGTAAATAATTAAAAATAAATAGAAATAAATAAATAGAAATAAATAAATAGAAATAAATAGTAAATAATTAAAAATAATATAAATAAATAAATAGAAATAAATAAATATCAATAAATAATAAATAAATAAAAATAAATAAAAAATGAATTAACGTAAAATAAATAATAATAAATAAGTAAAGAAACCTGAATAAAATAAATGAAAATATATAACTAAAAATAAATAAATGAAAAAACATAAATTAAATAAAAATAATTAAAATAAAAAAAACTAATGAAACTAAAAAAACAAAAACAAATAAGATAAATAAAAATTATATGAAAATAAATAAATAAAAACAATTAATAATTAATGTTTAATATATAAAAAGTAATGATAAAAAAATAAATTAAAAGAAGTAAGTATGAATAATATAAATAAAATTTATTTAATTTATACTATTTATATTTATTCTTTTATTTATTTTTAGTTATTTTATTTATTTTAATTTGTTTTTGTTTATTTTTATTTATTTATTATTATCTATTCTTATTAATTTATTTGCATTTCTTTTAATCTATTTCTATTTATTTATTTTCCATTGTTATTTATTTTTTATCTAATTTTATACAGTTTTATCTATTTATTTATTTATTTATTCTTATTTTTAAGTATGTACTTTTAGTTAATATTTTATTTCTGTTCATTTTCTATTTATTAATTTTATTTTTTATTTATCTTTGTTTCTTTACTTAATAATTTTATATTTATTTTTTCTATTTATTTCATATGTATTTATTTTTCTTTATTTATTTCTTTCATTTTTATGTTTATTTATTATTTTCTATTATTTTTATTAATTTTATTAATTACTTTTTATTAATTTGATTAACTAATTTTAATAATTTATTTGTTTATTTATTTATTTTTAATTATTTATATTTATTTATTTATCTATTTTTTCATTTAGTTTACTTACATCTAACGTACAAAGGCATTATAGTATAAGCTGAAATATCAACCATGGTATCAGATAATGCCAGAGATCTAAAAGTTGCAACAAGTTTGTCTAGATTGTCAACTCCCCCTTTATTCGAATTATATTATTCAATTATATTGGGTTTCTTTTCTCATTTTTCACAGTAAGTTCCCGAATCATACATATTAATCAATACAGTAACACAGTATTGCCTTTTCTATGACAATATGAAATCATGATATTATGTTCATGGTACCCTACAAGGGTAGATAGATAACTGGTTCTTCCTCCAGAAGAAGCTATATCTGAAATTCTTGATGCTGCATAGCGTGTGATACCAGGATTTTGATCAGCATATCAAACAGTATTGCCTCTTTAGGAAATGAAATTATCATTGTAAGTGATTTGCTCTTCATTTTCATATTCAGTGTTGTCACTGCTAGAGAGTTGATCTTCCACTGAAAAGATGATCGATCACCTTCACCATCCTCATTCTCAGTAGGTACATACAGCAATCACTTCCCTTCTTTCCTTTTCCTGACCATAAAAGGAAGGCGATTATTGGAAAAGGTGTTGGCATTCTGGAACCTAAAAGAAAAACATATCTAGGCTAGCCTAATACCGGTAATCAATCAAGTTTCCTTATTATCATATGAATTTTCTCGGCCGAAGTGATTCACCTAATAGTCCTTTTTTTATTCTATGAAACTTTTCAATGAAAGGTAACAATGTAATAGAAGCAGGAGGTCTTATTTATCAATAGCTGATAGAAGAAATTCCAACGAAATTTTTCTGTAACCTGGATATCTGCAACCCTTTCACCATGTAAACAAAAGAAACAAAATTGTTTGAATTTATTTGCTAAAGAAAATTGATCACAGCAAATTGACCAGTAACTAAAGCAATCAAAAGAAAATGACAAATGAGATTTTCAGATATTTAGACCATAAATTAAGTTTAGGTCAATTACGACCCAAACATATTAGACGGTACTTTTTTGTGGTGGTTAAACTAATGTCAAAGTCAAATTCTCTCGTATTTGGCTCATATAATAAATAACCTTATGAAATTAGAAAAAATCAAGAATTATGAAGCTTCAGTTGTTTAAAATAAGAGAGACAGGCTAATTCAAATTGTTTTGGGCCCAAAAAGACAGAACAGAACAAAAAACAAAAATAAATGAAAATAAATAAAAATAAAAAAAATTATTAGGTAAAAATAAGAAAAAATGAATAAAAAATAAAAAAATAAATAAAAAGTAAATAAAATAAACAATAATAAATAAATTACAATAAATATAAATATAAAAATAAATACAGAAATAAAATAAATATAAATAAAAATTAATCAAAAATAAAATGAAAAATAAAAATATGTAAAAATAAATGAATTAAATGGATAAATAATAATAAATAAATAAAAATAAATAAAATAAAATATAAAAATAAATAAATAAAAAGAAATAAATGGTAATGAATAAATATGAATAAAATAGATAAATAAAATTAAATAATAATAAATAAAAATAAATGAAAATAACTAAATAGAAATAAATAATAACTCAATAATATTAAATAAAAATAAAAATATAAAATAAATATAAATAAATAAAATAGATAAAAGTGAATAAAAATAAATAAGTAAAAATAAAAATACCCCCAAAATGAAAAATAGATAAATATAATTGAATAAAAATAGATAAAAATAAATAAATAAAAATAGATAAAAGTAATAAATAAGAAAAACTAAAAAGAAATTAGAAAATTAAAAATAAATAATGAGAAATATAAATTGATTAAATAAAAATAAATAAGTAATAAATCAGTAATAAATAAAATATAGAAATAAATAAAAATAAATACATAATAATACATAAATAAATATGAATAATCAAAAATAAATAAATAATATATAAATAAAAAATTAAATTAAATTTAAAAAATTAATAGAAATAATTTAAAACATATAAATAAGATAAACAAATAAAAAATGAAAATTAAAATAAAATTATTAAAAATAAATAAATCAAAACAAATATAAAAAAATACATAAAAAAATAAGTAAAAATAAATATATGATAAATACAAATTAATATATAGTAAATAAGGATAAAAATAAATAAAAATAAATAATAATAAATAAAATAAATAAAATTGAATAGATATGAATAAGTAAAAAGAAAAAGAAAATAAGTGAAAATATAATAAATAAATAAAAAGTAATATATAAAATAAATAAAAATAAATAAAATAAAAGTATATAAATAAATATAAATAAATAAATAAGTAAAAGTAAATAAATTAACGATAAAAATAAAAATAAAATTAAAATAAATATAAACCAATAAACAAAAATAAATAAATAAAAATAAAAAGTATATATTAAAAAAAACTATAAACAAAAATAAAAAATAAATATACATAATAAATAGAAAATTTAACTAAATAAAAATTAATAAATAAAATGAAATAAATATAAATAAGTAAAAGTAAATAAATAAAGATAAATAACAATAAATAATGAAAAATAAATAATTAAAAATAAAAATAACTGAGAAAAGGAAAATAAATAAAAATAAATAAATAGAAATAAAAAAAAAGATCAAAAATAAATAAAAATAAATTAAAAGAAGAAGAGATAATAATAAACAAAAAAAAAAAAATAATTTAAAATAAATAAAATAAATAAATTAAATAAAAAAATAGAATAATAAATAATGATAAATAAAGAATAAAGAAAGAGAAAAAAGAAAAATAAATAAATAATAAATTAATGAGTAAATAATATAAATACATGAATATAAATAAAGATAAATATAATAAATAATTGAAGATAAGGAACAAATATGATATAAATAAAATTTTAATAATCATTAAGTAAAAAAGTAAAAAAGTGAGAAAATATGAATAAAAGTTAAGTTAAAATAGATATAAGAAAATGAAATAAAATTGATTAACAAATGAGTAAGTAAAATAGAACACATTATAAATTAATAAAAAATAAAAAATAAACAACTAAATAAATTTAAAAACACAATAAAATAAATACAAATAAACAAAAATAAAAGAGTATATAAAAATATAAATATTATAAATAAAAATAAAAATAAAGGTAAATAAATAAATAAAATAAATAAAATCCATAAAAATAGATAAAAATACACTAATAAATATAAAAATTAAAATATAAAAAAGTATAAAAATAGAAATAAATAAAAAAAATCAAACATAAATGAAAAAAATTATGTAAGAATAAATGAGTAAAAAAATAAAATAAATAAAAATAACAAATAAAAATAAATACATTAATTAAAATAAATAAATGAAAATAAATAATAAATAAAATTAAACAAAAATAAAATAAATCAAAGTAAAAAACTAATAGTAATAAATAGATAAATAAAAAATAAAGGAGATAAAATACAAACATAATAAATAAATAAAAAGATGAATAAATTAAGAAAAAATAAATAAAAAATAAGAACAAATAATATAAAAATAGATAAAAACAAAAATAAAAAATAAAATAAATAAATAATAAATGAAAATTAAATAAATAATTAAAAGACAGATACATAAATAAATGAAACAAATAAAAGGTAAAGAAAAACAATAAATAAATAAATTTAAGTAGAAATAAATAAATAAAAAAAAATACATGAAAAACATTAAAAATAAGAAGAAATAAATAACATAATTAGTAAAAAATCAATCAACCAATTAAAAATAAATAAATACATATAAAATAATGAAATATATATAAAATAATTAAATAAAAGAAAAATAAATAAATAGAAATAAATGAAAATAAGTAAAATTAAAATAATAAAAAGAAATGAATAAACCAAAAATAAATAAATCAATAAAAATAAGTAATTATAAATAAAATAAAAAAATAAATAAAATTAAATAATATTAAATAAAAGTAAATAAGATTAATAAAAGTAAATACATAAAAATAAATAATAATAAAAATAAAAGAATAAATAGAAATAAAACGAATTTAAACAAATAAATAAATATATAAATAAAATGAAATAAAAATTGTATAAAAAAATAAGAAAAATTAATATAAAAATAAGAATTAATAAATAAATAGATATAATTAGACAAAAATAAATAAAATAAATGAATAAAAATTAATGAGAATTAATAAAGATACATACTATACATAAATAATAAATAAAACTAATTAATAAAAAAATAAATAAAACAAATAAAAATAAACTGTTAAAAATAATAAATAAAAATTAATAATAAAGTAAATAAAAATAAAATAAATAAAATATAAGAATTATATAAAGTAATTAAATAAATAAATAAAATAGATTAAAAGAAAATAAATAAAACTAAATAAAAATAAAAATAAAAAAACAAATAGATATAAACAAACAAAAATAAATACGATAAATATATGTAAATTAAAATAAAAACATAAATAAAAGTAAATATATTAAATTATAAAATAGAAATAAATAAAACAAAATAAATAAATACAATACATAAAACTAGATAAATATTAATGAATAAATATAAATAGAAATAAATAAATATAAATAAATATTAATAATTAAAAATAATGCAAAATAAATAAATAAAAATTAATAATAATAAAAAATAATATATTAAAAATATCAAATAAATATAAAAAATAAATATTAAAAACTAAATGAAGATCAATAAATATAAATAAATAAATAAAGAATAAATAAATAAAAAAGTAATTGTATTAAATAAAGAAATATAAAATAAATATAAAAAATAGAAATAAAAAGCTAAATAAAAATCAATAAATATAAATAAATAAATAAAAAGAAAATAAATAAAAAGTAATATATAGTATTGAAAAAAAAAAAATAAAAATAGAAAAAAATACAAAAAATACAAATAAACTAGTACGAATGAACAAAATTAAATAAATTAAGTAAATAATGATGAAAAGTAAATAATTGAAAAGGAATCAAAAAATAAAAAGATAAATAATCAATAAATTAAAATAAATAATTAATAATACATAAATAAATGTAAATAATTAAAAATAAATCAATATAAAAAAATAAAAATAATTGAAAATGATAAATAAAATTAATAAAAATAAATAAAAAGATAAATAAATAAATAAAAATAAATAAAAATAATAAACAAAAAATGAATGCAAATAAACAAATAAAAATCAATTAATTATAAACAAATTTAATAAATAAAATAAATAAGTAATAATAATTAAGTATATAATATTGAATAAAAATAAATAAATAAAGAAAGAAAAAGTGAGGATATATAAATAAGAATAATATAGATTAAAAAATAAAATAAAATAAATGAAAATAAATAAATAAAAAAAAACAAAAGATAAAATTCAATAAAAATAAAAGAAAATAAATAAAAATAAAAATATAAAAATCACTCAAAATAAATAAAAATAAATAAAAAAATAGAAATCAATAAAAATATATAATAATAAAAAAAAAAAAAAAATAAAAATAAATATAATTCAAACATAGAAATAAATAAAAATGCCTAAAATGTAAATAAAAAATAAAAATTCAATAAAAATAAATGATAAAAATTAAAGTTAAAAAAATAAAAAAAAATAAATAAATAAATATAAATCAAATAAATAAATAAAAATAAATAAAAAAAAACAAAATAAAAAAGCAAGAAAATTCATATAAATAAAATAAACTAAAATAATACATAAAAATAAATAAATAAATAAATAAATAAAATAAAATAAATAAATAATAATAAAATAGATAAATAAAAATAGAAAGATAAATTAAATTAAATAAATGAAAAAGTAAAATAAATAAAAATAAGAAATAAAAACAACCTAATAAAAAATAAATAAATGAATGCATGAAAATAAATAAATATAAATAAATAAATATAAGTAAAGAATTAAAGAAAATTTAATTAATTAATAAATTATTAATTAGAAAATGAAAATAAAAATAAGTAAATAAGAATAAATAAATAAATGAAAATAAAAATTAAAAATAAATAAAAAAATAATAAAAATATAAATATAAATATAAATTAATAAATAAAAACAAATAAATGAAAATAAAAATAAATCTAATTAAAAATAAATGTATTTAAATAAAAAGAAATAAAAATTGAAAAAATAAAATAAAAATATAAATTAAATAAAAATAAAAATAATAAAAACAAATATAATAAATTAAAGTAAATAAAATAAATAAGTGCAAATAAAAATAAATTAAAATCAATAAATAAAAATAAAGAAAAATAAAATAAATAAGGAATAAAAATAAAATAAATAAAAATATAAATAAAAATAGTAAATAAATAAATAAAAGTAAAAAGACCAAACAAAACATTAATTAAAAATAACTAAAAAATAATAAATAAATGAAAAATAGATGAACAGTAATAAAAAATAAAATTAAAATAGATAAAAATAAATACAAAATAAAAATATATATATATAAATAACAAAGATTAAAAATCATGAAAATAATATATAAATTAATAAAAAAAAATAATAAAGAAATGAAGAAAAAATTAAAAACTGATAAAAATAAGGAAAAACAAAATAAGTATATAAAAATAAAAAAAAAATAAAAATAGATAAATAATAAATAAATAGAAAAATAAATATAAAATAATCAAATTTAAAAATAAAAATTAATAAATGAAAACAAATAGAAATAAAATATAAAAGTACATAGATATAAATAAAATAAAAAATAAAAGTACATGAATAAAAAAGAATAAATAAATAAATAAAACTAAACAAATAAAATTATACAAAATTAAAATTAAAAATAAATAAATAAACATAAACAAAAATAAGAAAGTAAAAGTAAATAAAAATAAAGAGCAAAATTAAATACATAAAAACAAAAATAATTAAAACAAATGAAAATATATAAAAATTTAATAAAGAAAAAATTAAAAATTAAAAAAAAAATGAAAAATAAATATATATAAACAAAAATAAATATGTAATAAAAAAAAAAATGAAAATAAATATAAATAAAAAATTATTGAGTATAAATAAGTTAATAGAGACGAATAAAAATATAAATAAAAGTAAATAAATGTAAATCAGTAAAGAGTAATAAATCAAAATATAAATAAATTAATAAAAATATTAAAAATAAATTCATATATAAAATATATAAAAAAGTAATAAAAATAATAAAATAAATAAAAAATAATAATGAAAAACTAAAATAAATAAAAATAAATTAATTTAAATAGAAAAATAAAAACAAATAAAAAATAAAAATAAATAAATAAAAATACATAAAAATAGATAAATAAAAGTAAATAAATGGTATGAATAAATATTTTTCGTATTTTTTGCCATCGTTTGATGACTGATTTTAGCTTACCATTTACGGATATATTCTTATAAGAAAGTTTTATGAAAAAAATCTGTTAAAAACAATCAAGATAAAATTAAAGATAAAATTGTCATATACGTTTTGTATATAAAAATACTGTTAAAAACATTCAAGATTTCAGTCAAAAATCAATTTAAAAAACTATTAAGAACATGGAAATAAATGAAATATTTAAAAAGTTTCCAAAATATTTCAATTTGAATACAATATTTTTTGGGAATTTTGCCTATTTTTGATGACTGATTTTAGTTAGCATTTCCTGGTGTATAACAGAATTATATAAGGAAAAACCTCCGTTAAAAAAACAACCAATATTTAATGCGTAGAATTCTGCTGAAACGAAAAGTAAATTATGAAAAATATAGAAATTAACAAATGATATGGCAATAAATATAATAAATAATTGAAGATGAAGAACGAATGTGATATAAATAACCTTTGATTAATTATCAAGAAAACACTAAAAATGTGAGAAAGTGTGAATAAAAGGAAAGTTGAAAGAGATATAAGAAAAGAAATTAAATTTTAATTTATTTTATTATTATTTATCTTATTTATTTATTGTTGTTAATTTATTTATATTTTTTTATTTTTATCTATTTTTTATTTCTTTTTATTGAATTTACCCCAGGATTATGCATATAATCAACGAATAGGTTTGCTGAAAGCAAATGGGTGTTACAGACTAATACACACACAAACAAAGCCACTCCAACATCTTCTAAAAACATAACAGACACCTCATAAGTCTCGAACTGTCGACCTAACCGCTCAACTCTCCTCGCTGCTGGGACAAAGGGGAGCTGGGGATTTGGTACGATACATGTACACATGTGCTACCGGGGTCTAAGCGATGTCAGGCATGGTAGCCGATCGAGACTACAGTCTACCCCAACGCCAAATCAAAGTCCACCAAAGAAGGCATCGTGCTTACCCCATACAAAAAAATGAAAAAAGGGCGTTAAACGAAGAAGATTTTCCTTTTTCAGTTATTTTTGTTTTCATTTATTTATTTTTATTTATTTTTATTCATTTATAGTTACTTCATATTTAAATTTTTATTTATTTTTTATATTTACTCATTATTATTTATTTTTTATTGATTTTTATTTATTTATTTTCATCTATTTTAATTTATTTTTAGTCTTTTAGCTATCTTTATTTATGGTAGTTTATTTACTTTTATTTATATATATTTATATTTACTTATATTTATTTATTATATACGTGTTAATTAATTTATTAATTTCTTTACTATTATTTATTTAAATTTTTTAATTTTTATATATTTATCTTTATTTAATAATATATGCTATATTTATTTATTTTATGTATTATTTATTTTCTTTTAAATTCATATATTTTTTATATATTTTTAATTTTTATTTATTTTTTTTTATTTTTTATCTATTTTTTATTTATTTTTATTTATTTTATTTTTTTTTATTATATTTATTTAAAAAATCTTTATTATTTTCATTTATTTATTCCTATTCAATTATTTTCTTATTTATTTTTTTGTTACTTTTATATAATTTTATTTATATTTATCTATTTAGGTTCATTGATTTACTTTTTTATTTTTATTTATTTATTTCTATTTAATATTTTAATTTTATTTCTTATTTTTTTCATAATTTTTTATATTTATTTAATTATATATATATATATATATATATATATATATATATATATATATATATATATATATATATATATATATATATATATATATATATATATTTATTTTATTTGAATTTATTTATTTATTTTTTATTTATTTATTTTTTGTTAATCCATTTACTAATTTTTCCTCATTTTTACTTGTTTTTTTAATTTTTTTTATTACTTATTTATCTGTTTATTCATTTATTTATTTTTATGAATTAATTTATTCTTTTTCCTTAATTTTTGTTTTTCATTTATTTATATATTTATGTTATTTATTATTTCTTTATTTTTAGTATTTATTTTATTTGTTTTTATTTCCATTTATTTCTATATTTATTTATTTTTTATTTATTATTATCTACTTATTTTTTATTTATATTTTAAAATATTTTATTTATTTTTCATTTACTTTTTATTTGTTTTATTTAACCTTTTATTTATTTTATTTTTTATTTCTTTATTTTCATTTATTTTTATTTATTTTATTATTTTTATTTATTTTATCTACTGTTATTTATTTAATTTATCTTTATTTATTTCTTTCTATTTTTATGTTTTTATTTATTTATTTTTTGTTTTTATTATCTAAATTTATTTATTTTTATGTATTTTAATTTTAATCTTTTTATTTATTTTTTTCTTTTTGTTTGTTTTTATTTATTTTCATTTATTTATTTTACTTATTTATTAATTTTTGTTTGTTGTTTGTATTTGTTTTATTAATTTTTATTAATTTATTTTAATTTTTTCGTTACTTTTATTTATTTTATTTATATATATTTACTTATTTTTATTTATTTTATTTTTATATTTTTTATTTTAATTTGTATAACTTTATTAGTTTATTTTTCTTTATTTTTATGAATTTAATTTATCTATTTTTTATTTTTATTTTATATTTTTATTTTTCTTAGTTATTTTTTATTTACTCTTTCATATTTTTTTAATTTTTAATCACTTATTTGTATTTATATTTATTTTTTAATAATTTTTATTTATTTATTAATTTTTTAATAATTTATTTGTTATTTATTCATTTATATTTATTTTTTTATTTATACATTTATATTTATTAATTTTTATTTATTTTTGTTTTTATTTATTTATTTATTTTTGTTTCACATTTGTTTATATAGCCTATATTTCTTTTTAATTTTTAATTTCATCAATATTTATTTTTTATTTAGTTTTATTTATTTTTATCTATTTATTTTATTTATTTTTGTTTTTTACTTTTATTTATTTCTACATATTTTTAATGATTTTAAATTCTCAAATTTATTTGTTTATTTTTATTTATTTTATTTTTAAATTTTTTTATACTATTTATATCTATTTTATTTATTAACTTACATATGTTTATTTATTTTTTTTATATTTACCCTTTTATTTTTTTATTAATTATTATTATTTATTTCTAATTATTTATTGTTATATATTTGTTTTTCTATTTATTTTTATTTTTTAGCCTTATTAGTTTTATTTATTTTTATTTATTTTATATTATTTTTTTATTTATTTCTTTTTATTTATATATTTCATATATTTTTTCTCTACTTATGTATTTATCTTTATTAAATTTTCTTTACTTATTCATTATTATTTATTTATCTTTTTAGTTATATTTATCTATTTCTTATTCATTTTTATTTATCTATTATTTGATTTTATTTATTTTTTTATTTATTTATTTACATTTATTTTTATTTATTTACTTTATTTAATTTTATTTGTTTGTTTTAATTATTTGTTTTATTTATTTAGTTATTTTTATTAATACAATTAAATTAAGAAGAATAAATAAATAAATAAATAAAAATAAATAAAAATAAGTCACATACATTAAAATAAAAAAAGTTAAATGATAAACATTGACAAATAAGGAAATGAAATTAATTAAAAATATATAAATAATAAATAAATTAGTATATAAAAATGAATAATAAAATAAATATAAATAGCATAAATAAAATGCAATAAAAATAGGCAAATTAAAATTGAAAACAATTATCAATAAGAATAAATGAAAGTAAAAAATAGAAATAAATAAATAAAAAAAAAATAAAGCTAAATAAAAAAATAATAATGAAATAAAAATTAAACAAATATAAAACCAAAACTAATAAAAATAAAAATAATAAATAAATAAAAATAAACATAAATAAAAACAAAAATAAAAGAATTAACAATTTTATTAATAAACAAATAAAAATACAAATAAAAAAAGAAAAAGAAAAGAATAAGTAAAAATATAAATAAGATAAATAAAAATAAAAATAAGTAAATAAATAAAGTTACAGAAAAAAAATATACTAATACATAAAAAATTAATATATAAATATAAAATAAAAAATAAATACATAAAAATAAATAAATGAAATAAATAAAAATAAAAAAAATAATATTTAAAAAGTAAATGAGAATAAATGAAATAAATAAAAACATCAAGCAAAAATAAATAAAATAAAAATAAATAAAGTAATAATTATTTAAATAAAAAAATAAATAAAAAATAAAAGTAAATAGAAATAAATAATTGAAAATAAATAAATAGATAAAATAAATAAAAATAAAAGAAATGAAAATAAAAACAAAATAAATAAAAAAGATAAGTAAAATAAAAAATAAAAAATATATAAAAAATCAATAAAAATAAGTAGAAAATAATAAAAAAATAATAAAAAATATTGAAAATAAATAATTAAAAAATAATAAAGAATAAATTAGAAAATAAATTAAATAAATAAAAAATAATTGATAAAAATTAAAAGAATAAATACATAAAAAATAAATAAATAATTAAATTAAAAAACAAATAAAATATGAGGAAAAAATTATAAATAAATTAGTGATAAATAAATGAATAAATATAATTTTAAAGAATTAGAACAAAATAAATATTTTAATAAAAAAGTAAATTAATTAAAATATTTAATTAATTAAAAACAGATAAATACATATAAATAAAGAAATAAATGTATATTGAATAAATAAATAAAAAATAAATAAATAAAAATAAATAAAAATAAAATAATAAAAAAGAAACAAAAAAAAATAAATAAAAGAAACAAAATAAATATATATAAATAATCTTAATAACAATAAATAAAGTAAATAATGAAATTAAAAAAGTAAATAAAAATAATGATAAATTTAATTAAATAAGTAAATAAAGAGAAAGAATAATTTAAAAAATAGAATAAATAAGAATAAGTAAGAAAATTGATAAATATAAAAAAATTAAAGTTTATAAATAAATAAATATAAACAAAAATAAATAAGAATAAATAAAAAAATACTTGAAAATAAACAAAAAAAAATAATATACATCAAATAAAAATAAATAATAATAAATAAATAAATAAAAACAAATAAAAAAAGTTACTAAAAATTAATAGATAAAAATACAAACAAATGAATATATAGTAATAACTAAGGAAATAAAAATATATGAAAATATATAAAAAAGGTAATTAATAAAATAAATTTTTAAAATCAATGAAACTAAATAAGAGTAAAATAATAAGAAACTAAATATATATAAATAAATAAAATAAGTACATTATAAATTAAGATAAGAAAACAAATAATTAAAAATAAATATAAAATAAATAAAATATAATAAACAATAAGAATAAATATAAATAAAATATAATAAACAATAAGAATAAATATAATAAATAAATAATGACTGAATATAAGTAAATATAAATAAATACAAATGAATAATAGTAAACAATAATAATAATAAAAAATACATAAATAAAAACTTATAATAATAAATAAATGATAATTTATTAAAATAAAAATATAAAATAAAAAAGAAAATAAAAATAAAAAAATTAAATAAAAATTAATTAATAAAAATAAAAATGACTGAATAAAAGGAAAATAAATAAAATTAAATAGTATTAAAATCGTATTAAACACAAATAAATAAATAAAAATAAAAATGCAGATAGATAAAACATAAAAAATATAAATAAATTAGTAAGCATGAACAAAATGAAATAAATAAAAATAATTATTATAAAGATAATAAATAATAGAAATAAAAAACTAAAGAGTAAATAATGATAAAAAATAAATAAATAAAAATAAATTGAAAATAGTAATAAATAAATCAATAAAAATTAAATAAATAAAAATAAATATAAATAATTAAATAATAATACATAAATAAATATAAATAAATAAAAATAAATATATATATAAATAAATAAATTGAAAATTATTAGAAATAATAATAAAATTAATAAAAATAAATAAAAATAGATAGAAAAAATAACCAAATAAATAAATAATAAATAATAAGTAAAAACAAATAAAAATAATTAAAAATAAATAAATAATAATAAATAACAAATAACATTGAATAAAATAAATAAATAAAAAAATAAAGAAAAATAAAAGAAATGAAGACATAAATAAAAATAAAAGATAAAAATAACATAAAATAAATAAAAAAAAATATTTATTATTATTATTATTATTATTATTATTATTATTATTATTATTATTATTATTATTATTATTATTATTATTATTATTATTATTATTATTATTATTATTATTATAGCATTCTTGAAATTTTATATATCTTTAATTTAAGTTGAACACTGTTTGCTTCGGGGCAATCACACGACTGAAATTAAATCTGTTCAGCTGGAGTGCGATTTTACATATGCCCACAAACAGAAGCCCCTTTCTGTATTTGGGAGCAACGAGGCGCCGGTGGGCTTACTGAAAATTTAGTTTCTGTCTGTCTGTGATGTTTGCTTAAAAAAATGGATAACATAATGATATTTATCAGACGTTTCATTGAATACAGTTACTGAGATATGTAGATACTAAGTTGTAATGTCAGTACTGAGTTAGATAGTTTTGTCATCAAAGTTTATTAGATAATTACACTGAGTACAGAAGAGTAGGGCATTGCTTAATAAATATTAATTTTAGTGTCTCTGTTTATGATATCACATGGGTCAACACATTGTCATCATCAATAATAATAATAATAATACACACACTGGAGATAGAGAGTTTCAGTTCATCTCCCGTATTGAAGCCGTAAAGATTCTTGCCGACAGCTTGTCTAAGATGACATTGTAAGGGTTTGTGATGCCGCCTTCGTGATCATGCTTCAGATGGAAAGGAAAAGCATTAGGAGCCGTTTTTTAGGCTGACACCGCATATAGATTTATTAGGTATCAACAAATTGTTTATTGCATAATTTTTTTATACATTTAGCGAGCAGCATGAGTAAAGTTCCCGAGCAAGTTTAAGATGCTGAGACTGGTTATGACGATTTTAATCATCTCCTGACACAGTTGGGGCCTGTTTTTATACTTCTTTGAATAGCTCATCAGTATTCCGCTTCAGCGACAACAGAATGAGCGTCATAGCGTGAATAATACATCAACACACAGCAAACAGCTGTTACTGACACCTGGTTTCAGAGAGATCTACAGGGGCATTTTGATCGTAGTGGCTGTTGAGTTACTAAAGCCGTTGACCATCAGAAAGCATCCTACTTTAAACAAGAAATAAAGAGATAAATTACCTATAGGAGGCACAAAAAACAATTTAAAAACATCATCTCCTTTGTTTTGTCTGCACGATAGCACCTTCACTCTAATCCTGTGCATGACTGTATTCTAGTCACTGTATTTACTAGTTGAACAGGCTAGTAATAAAGAACATGAGTCATTTGATAAAGCTCTGTTTTATTCACACAAAATTACTGCTTCAAAATTTGACATCAGGACTATCAAACATATGCAGAATATCATTATTGCTCATCATTACTTTATAACTGCGGAGTTTCATTGATATATTCAGAGAGAGAGCGTGAGAGAGAGAGAAGAGGGCATGAATGATTATTACATACACACATATTATTATTATTATTATTATTATTATTATTATTATTATTATATTATTATTATTAGGTATTTAGTAGCAGCATTCTTCTTTTCAAACAGAATCGCTGAATATTATTGTGCCAGCCAGCAAGAAGACGTACTTCGCAATATGAAATAGAGTCTTTCACAACAAAATGCAGCCAGCTATACAATATTCAATAGAACTCATTATTACATTATTCAGATAACCCCGACTAGAATGACAAGCCTAATGTTATGGATAGTTCGGAGATATAGCAAAGCCCAGCACAGCATTTGAAACCGCAGAGAAGATGCAGATCTGAGATAATGTGTTGACGGCACGATATATGAGAATAGCTTGCTTAGAGACCATTACGGGGCAGTGGCAGGAGATTGGCGGTTGCCTTGTCACCATTCAAATAGCTGATTAAGTCTAGTTGTAGTGGGATGGAAATTGAAGACAAATAAACTCTGGGTGAGATGATGAAGGCAGATGATTGAATGTGAAAGAATAGAGCAGAGTTTAGGAAGAGCAGTTCAGTGATAAGACAGAAAATAACGAATAAGATAAAGGGAAATTTCGCAGTGCAGACATTTCAAAGCAATATGAACTGAAATAATAAAACAAAGATAATAGTTAAAGTAAATATAAACACAAGAATGAACAGCAGGTCATCCCTATGTGGGTAAGAAGAACAGTTATATCGCTTAAGGAGACAGTGGTTCAGAAAGGCCTGTCTGAGGTTCAGTAGGAATGCATGGTCACCACATGGTCAGGGGTCAGGAGCCTGCAATGTTGCTGAGCCACCACAGGCCGTTTTCTTGCTTGTACTGAGTAGGCAAATTCATGCATTTTGGCTGGGATGCTCTTTCTGTCGAGTTATTGCTCAGTTTCTGAAGAGTTGTTTTGGCCATAATAATACACACACACACACACACACACACACACACACACACACACACACACAATGAAATTGATCTTACATAGGGAGACAAACTTCTGAAAGCTATAGCAGATGGCTCAGCAGCCTGACTGAGTAAAGCTGCCAGTTGGTTTTCTCTGTGAGAGACAGAAGGCATGAAGACTCACTATGAGCAGTGGGCACCACGACTGGGAAGCCTTCTCCAGCAGGAGTCGTAGCTGAGCGAACACGAGAATGAGTTCAGGTGGAAGAGTGTCAGTCAGCTACTTGTCTGCTTACTGAAGAGCGGCTCCATGGAATGCCATAATGACAGCTAACGCCGCTCGTGCCCGAGGTTACACAATACCAGCCATTTTTGACATATTTTCTTGATGCCTTTAAAGTGCTCGTGATAATATACGCCGTGCCTGATAAAATACCCAGGCAGCAGACGAACAGATAAATGTAGTTAGTCGCAAGGCTTAGGTGGTACGTATTGTGCCGTTGAATCTTCAAAGAATTATCAATGGAATAAAGCTGAACAGTCACCGTATTTGTGCTCGTTTATGCTTCGTGCAGAGACGAATCGAACCCGGTTGTGTCTTCAGTGACTTAGATGAGGACACACAGACATTTTGCGTAAGATCATCCCCAGAGACCGAGGTCATCAGACATTGAAAAGACTGTTTTAAAAACACGCCAGCAAAGTGAATAATAGCACACGAGACAAGTTCAGGTTCTTCACATTACATATTGAATAATACACACACACACACACAATAATAATACACACACACACAATAATGCACACATATTATTATTATTGCCATTATTATTATTATTATAAATAATAGATGCAACTGACACAACCCTGTAAGCCAAAAGTGTCTGTTTTTCGATACTCTTGTCTATACTGTTCACACCATTAGAGGAAGGGAATAGATCATTGAGCTTAATCAATAAAGATAAACAGAAATATAAATAAAGCTGAGAAACACAGGTTGCCATCGCTTGTTGCAGTCTGTCACATGCTCAACACTCTGAGATGTACGAATGAACAGTGTTGTGCTGTTTGCAGGATGAAGAAGCTGGGGCTCATGCGCGATAGAAATCTTCCGGTCTCGACATTCCAAACTTCGCTATTTAGCATTTGGGAGTCGACGCGTTGCAAAGGGAATTACTTCAACACGGTCGAAGGGAATGAGCGAGCGACCGAGCTCCTGACAGTTCAGCGCCATGATCGCTTCTTTGTTGAAAGGCGTTCTTTCACACTGCCCTCACAAATGAGAACCCGACAGTCACCTGCGCGTTCTTCATAAACATTTGTCATTCTAACTCAAACAGACGAGGAAATTCAAAGATCGTCGAGGATCGACCAACTGCCCGATGTCAGCTCCGCATTACATTTGTAGCTGTTAAAAGTAGCCTTCGACGAACAGCCCGACTTACCCGCACACGACGTCCTTCAGAAAATTGCGGCGGACGATTGCTCTACGACATGCCCCGTATGCCTTCGACAGAGACACCACGATGCATCTTCTTCGAGACATCAGCCCGTTAGGAAGGTACAATATTGTTATATCACACACATATACAGCATGTGCATATATATATATACATATACATATACATATATATATATATAGCATATTATTTAATAACATATTTTCAGGTGAGTTGTTACTGTCATAGAGTTCAGTTAGGCATTATAGTCTGGTCTGTTAGTCATATTTAGCAGCTGAAACGTTTCAAATACTTAAATTACATCATCAGTGCCTGAAAATACACATTACCTTCATTCTGTGTCAATAGCCAAGAAAATGGCAGCCACATTCTTTAAAAATTGCAACACAGACAAAGCAAAGAAAGGAGATTTTTTCTGTTCATCTGACATCAATGAGTGGGAAAGACGAGTTGGTCACGCACGCCCGTATATTAGTTGTCTGTATTTTTCTGATGCTGCGTATTGCGGCCTTCGCCAGTTATTAAACCTTTGTTACCTACTAATCACAGAATTAGTACCGAAGCGCCGTTGTTTCTTTAGTGTAATTGTACACACATTATGCTTGTAAGATTGTGTCTTAAGCTTCCTCGTTTTATCATCATTCTTCTTTTCGTTTGCATAATAGCGATTGCTTAGCCAGGTCAGCATATTACGCCATTAAAGCTTTTTGATATCTCTGCTTATCAGTTAATTTGTTTTAGTGCTGAGGACTGGTTATTCTTCGGTATATTTTTCTGATATGTTCAATGTCCTGTTTGCGGCGCAGCAGTTCTTCTGCTCATTGCTGATTGCTGTAATAAATATTGTTACTTTTTCTCTTGTAACAACCTGGCTCTCGATCAGTGTACTTCGAGGTATTTAAAAATATTAGTTGTCAGATTCAGCAGGCTATGTGACATATGTGTGTGTGTGTATATACATATATGTCATGAAACTAAGATTAACAGCAGTGTCTGGCACAGTGACAGCTGTAATAAAACTACGACAGTATTTCTCACAGTGTTTATCATTTTTGCAATAACATGCATGATTGTATTCAGTCAATGAGCACAACAAACTTAGCACGAAGAAGAGCGTGTTGTGTATTTGGTCGAAAATATTTACATAACACTGCAGCATCCTGACAGCTTTCATCAAAGCTGAGTAGTTTGACTTGTTTATGCTCATCCCTTTTCGATACATGCAAAGTGTAGGGGCCTTACATACAACAATACGATCTGTTGTTTTCGGAGGACATGCAGTGTAACAGTTACTGTATCATTTCTGAATCAAAGAACGATAACAGCCTCGTGATATTCGCTTCCGGAGACTTCTTGACTTCCGTTAGAAGTGCAGTGGAGGGAGGAAAATATGGAACGTTACCTATCATGCTTGAAAGCCTGTGAACTAAAGATAATTTGTTGCTTCAGTAAACTCAGTTAAGTTTAGAAACTTATTGTTATAAATATACTTAACAATATTATTTACCGCTTCAGAATATCTTGTCCAGTCAGACATGCCGAATTTCTACTTGTTAGAAAATGTTGTTGAGCGCCACCATATTTAGCTTAGTTAAGTAGTTACCAGCAAGTCAGACACACAGCCTGCAATGCTGGGAAACTGTATTCTGGCCTGGTCACTGATCTGATATTTATGTCAGCAATATTTTAAATTCAGTCAAGACAAGATTACGCCAGCTAACGTCACAGCAGATGGCGCAGTGGCATTGCCAAGGGGGAGATCGTAGCGTTGACAGTACGCTTGTGTCGAATTTCAATATTTCAGCATGAAATACTATTTCACTGAGTTAATTTAGATACTTTGTAATTATCATTTTAGACATATGAAAAAGAGCGTGAATAAGCAGCCTGCCCGGCCACTCATTTCCGTAAAATGTAGCATTTCTGCGCGATTTTCAGGTGACACAGGTGGGCGTTCACACTGCTATAGTTAAATACCGTACATTTTTGAGAAAGACGCATGGGAATACGCAATGTCTAGTGATTGAAGACGAAACTGAAACTGATTTGGCTCATTATGCTTGACAAGGCTGGAGATTTATTTATCGGTTCATTATCGCCTCTTTGTGACAGAAGGAATGGCACAATGTGATAAACATATAGCAGCCTGAACATTACGATACCTTCTGCAATCATGTCATGAGAATACAGTTTAGTTCCATGGCATGAAACTAAGTCGATATTGACAAATCTCAGATTCAGATCTGAATCATTCAATTGCAAAAACATGAATAGGTCATGCAATACTTAATTTCAAAATACTTAGTAAAGGTTATAGCGACAAAATATTCACACTTCCTGTAATACCAGACGAGGTGCAATTCTGCCACAACAGGCACACGTGCTAGCAGAATTCAATCGCTGTCTCTAGCTCAGATTCACAGAAAGTACCATTCATTTCAATCAATAAAAACATGCTTATTGGACTCACACGAATGCGGAAAGTTACAATAGTTTGCCATTGTTTCGAAAGCTTATAAAAGAATTCATGCCGATTATAGTTCCACAGTTTGCTTGAAACAGATGTGTTAATCGGCTCTGCTTCGCATTTAGACACCAAGCTTCTTTATTAAGATGAGTTTGTGTTGATGTACAGTTGCAAGGCGCCGTTGGTATCAATATAAATCTGAGCAGCCCGTGTTTACAGGAACAAACAAATTTTATTTCGAATTGATAAATGAAAGTCCATTGAGCTTTGGAGCTCAAATTGGTCTTCTGAAGCTGAATCACAATTATGGGGATTTGGACATATTATGCAGTTCTGTATATGATAGACAGAATTTGTTACATGGAAGGTTAGAATAAATTGCCAATACTAGCACCAAAGTGATTTTTTGCTTCAGACTAGGTAAAGCGATGATCGTGAGCCATGTTAGGGGGTGCAGTCAAATTTGGTAGTAGTATTCCCAGCTTGCTTGCATAGTTGCATGTCGGTTTATTTTGTCAAAACACAAATCAGATTCGGAGCTTTTGGGGAGGCTGATAAACACAGTATTGTCTCAAATATTCATGCGCAACAGGTGCTGCAACACATTGCAAATCTCCCTGTGCATACGGATGTTTGCAGGACAGTACTTTGTATTTCTTATCAACCTGAAGGAGAAGTTGTTCTGTCCCCAAAAACTCCGGGAGGCTATAGTTTTATGTTTTGATAAATAAACTGGCATGCAACATTGCAATTATAAGTAAGCTGGAATATACTGCAAAATTTGACTGCACTTTTATAATAGACTGATCAATGCTTTGCCTGTCTTTAGTCTGAAGTAAAGGCTGATCGTTCCCCAAAACACCTCATTGTCTTGCTAGTTTTAGTGTTGTGAGTTTGTTTGCAATCTTTCCTGTATTAAAAGCAAATTGTGTATTGTGATTTCGAACGCATATTTGTCATCAGAGTCCCTGTAGACTGCCTTTTATTCAGTTCGAAGCTTTCAGAAGTTGGCTTTGACCTCAAAACCAATGGACTCTATTTTATGCACCCAAGTAAATTACTTGTTCCTGTAAAAACACAAGGCTGTAGACCTGTTATTTTCATTAACTTAGCTTTGCTTGGTAACATTGCAGTATTACAACTCATCTTAATAAAGCGAATTATGCACATGCGAGCTATTTAAGGCCAGTGGACTGCATTTTATCCTATTTCCAGCTAAAGCTGGTGTGCTCCCAGATAAGAATCCTGAACTATAATCCCAGCCATGATGACGAATTCTTCAAGCTTTCTCAACATTGTCAGTTAAAAACAAATGGTAAAATATTAACTTTTCCGCATTCATTCTTATTAAAGTCCAATAAACATATTTTATTGAGTTAGAATGAAAGACTAATTTGCTTCCCGGCAGTTCCTGAGGCTATATATAGAACCTTGCTGATTGGACGAATTCTGCCTTGCTTGCAACATTACCGTATTGCCCTGTTATTGGCAAATTGCACTCTGCACCTCCGTCTGGGACATTGCAAGGAGTGTGGATATTTTTTGTCCTTTATAATAGCCTCTGCGAAAGAGTGATTTTGAATTAAATTATTGCATGACCTGTTCATGACTTTTTGGTAATTGAAATGATTCGGGCCTGAATATGTGATTTGTCCAATAGTCTCTGACTTAGTTTCATACCCATGGAACTAAACTGTGATTGCTTATTACGATTACAGGAAGTTATCATGTGTTCAGATGCTATATGACATCACATTTATTGCTCATTTTCAGTCTTCTGTCTAAAGGAATGATAATTGAGACTTCCATTCATAATCTCAGAAAACTGTATCAAAATAATGAATGAAATCGGATTTCAGTCGTCTTCAACTCCATATCACCTAAGGCGGCCACGTGGCCCCATGCGGTCCTTTCTCCACCCAAAAAAATGTACAGCAATTTTAACTATAAGCAAGTCGTGGAACGCCACCATTGGTCAAGAAAATCAGCGCAAGGACCACTGCATTTCACAGATGGGTGATGGTGCTGGTTAGATTTATTCTTATTCCTATCTTTTTCATAATCTAAAAATGATAAGTCTAGGATATTCCAAATTCAACTTCAATTGGAAATGAGTATTTCTGCAAAGGAAACAATCAAAAATCTGACGCAAGGAAAACGGCAAAATCAACTCTGCCTACAGTCCTCCTCTATAGCGAAAAATGCCGCCGCCTGGTCATAGACGATACGAAGATGCAGGCAGACAAACGAAGTGAAATGCAACATCGTATTTTGACAAGAATATTGCAGTTCTGAGCATAAAATAATCGAATCGAAAGCGATTGATTTAAAATCTGGTTTCTGAACTTAGTACAGACTGTGTGAAATACCAAACTACCTTTAATTCTTCTGCTTTAAAAGCTAAATATAGATTGGCAGCTCCGACAATGCAGGCATACCAACAAAATGAAATTCAACATATCGTATTTTGGACGAGAATATTGTGTTCCTGAGCGTTAACAATGTGATTAAGGTATATTTATAACATAAATCAGGTTTCTGACTAATCCTGGGGTTTATCAAAGCCACGAAATTATCTTTAGTTCAGAACTCAAAGCATGATATAGATTATAGTTCCTGACAACCCTCCCTCCCCTCCCTGCAATTTCCTGTTCCTTGGAGGTCAAAGTCTCAGGCCGATATCTACGGGAAACAATTGCACGTTTCTTTAGATTTCAGAGGGAAATGATAATAAAATAATCATGAAGATGGCATGGCTTGTTTACATACATAATGTCCTCCAAGAATAACAGGATCGTATTACATATGTAAAATATTTTCCTTACATGTATCGAAAAGGATGAAATATAAATAAATTCAGAGACTCCCTCAACTACAGTGCTGAAAATGCAGGATTATGCAGATGTTATGTCAGTCATTTTCGATTAAATTTTTGCTTGCATGTTCTTCTCGTGCATAAAGACGATTATTATCATTGTTGACTGATATACAATCATAGCATGATTATTTCAAAAATATTAAACATCTTATTACTGTGAATACAACTATGGTTTGATTACAATATCACTTATTATATAGTTGCAAAGACACTACTGGTATTGTCTTAGTTTCATGACATATATACAGTATATACACACACACACACACATATATCTATAGCCTGCTGAAATCTGAGCAGTAATGTTTTAATACCTCAAGTACACTGGTCAGGGCGGAACAAACACAAGAGGAAAAAGTTAACAATATTTATTATTACAACACCAATCGAATATTAAGTGACAAGAAGAAGAGGAACTGCTTGCACTGTACAAAACAAACAGGACGGTGAACATATCAGAAAACATACCAAGGAATAACTCGTCCCCAAGAACACCTAAAACTACAGAAACTAACTCCTAACATAGAATAAGCAGAACCACTAAAAATAACTAATAGCGTAATATGCCGCCAACAACAATCACTGCCTATTATACTTCAAACAGAAAGAAAGAAAGAAGTGTAGAAGTAAAAGCTAGGAAAACTTAAGATTCCACTAGTCTTACAAAGCTATAATGAATATGTACAATTACACTAAACAATAACAGGCCTCCGATATAATTCATAATATGATTATAAATAAATTAATAAAGGTTTAATAACTGGCTTGAAGAGCCACAAAATGCAACGAAAGGAGGCAAAATCAGAAAAATACACCAGGCACTTGGCCTAAGTATACTCTGGGCATGCGTGAGCTTGTGGTCTCACTTCGTCTTTCCCCTTCTATTGATCAGGTAGACTTAGAAAAAAAAATCTCCTTTCTTTTTACTTTTTATGTATGTTGTAATTTTAAAGAAATGTAATCGTTTTTAATTTAGCTGTTATTTTAAAATTAGAGAATTAATGTATTTTTCTAATTTTACAGACTGATGATGTGTTTAAGTAACACGAAACGTTTCTTATAAATATGCAACTGTTTTCGTTGACTGTCGTCTCTTTGACTCCTGCTTGTTGTGTACTTCCGCCTGAATGTAGAGTATATATATATATATATATATATATATATATATATATATATACATATATATATGTGTGTGTGTAGCGCCATCTGATGGCACCTTCTTGAACGAGGCTGATAACTTTCCCCAGAGAGACGCATCGGGGGTCGTCACAATGACAAATTACCAGGGCATTTTGGGGCATGTCAGAACTAATCGTCCGCCATAGTTTTCAGTTGACGTCGCAGGTAGGGTCGGGCTGTTCTTCATCAAAGGTTAAACCCACTTTATTTCTTCTAATCTTTAATGGTGCATTTTAACATCGGAGCAGTTGAGGAGGGACTATTCTCGACGATCTTTGGAATTTCTCATCTGTTTGGAGAGTTGAATGATCGTCTTAATGAAGAACACCTGGGTGACCCTGTCGTGCCCTTCATTCTTGTGTAGCGCCAGCGAGGAGCAGTGTGAGAAAGAAGGAGCCTCAACAAAAGCAGTCATGGCACTGGGCTTCAACTTTCAGGAACTCAGCCACTCACCATTCACTCCGACCGTGAAGGTAGAGGCCCGCGAGATCCTCTTTGACGCGTCCGTCTCCAAATGCCCTAAATTATGAGACGAGGATGTCAAGGACCGGAAGTTGTTTCCTGTCTATGCATAAGGCCCAGCTTCTTCATCTGCACAAACAGCAGCCTTATTATAATTCGGTACATCTCAGAATTTGTTGAGGCCGTCGTGTGTGTGACGAACTGCAGCAAAACATTAGCGGCCATATTTGACTTTTCCTCAGCTTTTGTATATAATTTTCTGTTTATCTTATTGAAGTTAGCGTTCCTGAAATGTGTCTATTCTCTCTGATGAATGAATGAGATAATTATTGCCTGACCTTTCCACTATAGATAAAGAAACTATCAGAAAAACAGACACTTTAATTACAAATCAAGTTGTGTGACGCATCTGTTATTTATAATAATAATACACACATTAATACATTATTACACACAATAATAATAACATTAATATTATTATTATTATTATGGTTATTATTATTATTATTATTATTATTATTATTATTATTATTATTCAATAATAATAATAATAATTTGGCAGAAGACCTTCCCTCAGACTTGTCTCATTAAATGCTATTAATTTTGCGGCGTTGATCAAAATGAGTCTTTCAATGTCTGATGACCTCAGTCTCTGGGGGATTGGTCTCTAAAGTGTCTGTGTGTCCTTCATCTAAGTCTGTTGCTCTTATGACAGAGACACAGCCAGGTTCGAGCCTGTCTCTACATTTCATTTGCATGGTAGTATAAAACAGCACAAAATACGTGGGTGACTGTTCCAGCTTTATTCCATTGATGGTGAGATCATTTCGGAAGTTCCAGCGAAGGTGCAATGCATTACTACCCTAGAATTATTCTCCTTGCATTTTAATACATTTTATCTGTTCATTAATGCTGCCTGGGTGGTACATGTTTAGACGGCCTTGTATTATCACGGGCATTACAAAAAGGCAGCCCAGAAGGATGCAAAGCAAGCCAAATGAGCTCGATGACTGATGAACCTCTGACTCGGAGCAAAAACAGAAAACCGGATTGAAATGTCCACGGCATTCCAGACGCCTCAGTAGGCCGTTAGTGGTAAGTGACGTCACGTGCTTCCCGGTGGTGAGTAACCACACCTGGACCAGCTTCTCGGTGTTCGTTCTGAACTCGTTTCACGTCCTGTATCTCCTGGAGGAGGCTTCAGGTCGATGGTGCCTTTGCTCATAAATTTAGGTCTTCATGCCTTCTATCTCCTGGAGAAGGCTTCTAGTCATTATGGCCTTGTCAGTCGAATTGCTGAGGTCATCGTCTCAGGACTGTGTCTAGTCGGTGTCAGTATCATTGGCAGGAAGTTTGTCTCCTGCTTGAGTTCAGGATGGTTTATTATTATTATTATTATTATTATTATTATTATTATTATTATTATTATTATTATTATATTAAAAACAGCTCTTTCTAAGAAACTGGACCAGCCTCACACTGACCAAGGAAGGCATCCCAGTAGGTAGTCAATGGGGCTTGCCTGCCTCAGGAAATACCCACAAAGAAGCCCTGAGGAGTGCCCCAGTGGAGGAAATCAGCTCAGACAACTGACTCACAGACTCCTGATGACCCCTGACACCATGTGACGTCACTGTGACCTTCCTGCCATCTCGACCTCAGACAGACTTTTCTGAACCCTTATCTCCTTCATGTTCTGCTGACCTTCTTTGTTCTTCTTACCCTACACTGTTGTTGACTCCAGACTTCTGCTGTTCATGAAGTTCTTATTTATCTACACATATTTACTTCTTATTATCTTTGTTTTTATTATTTCAGTTTCATATTGTCTGAAATGTCTACATTTTTTCACGAAACTTTCCCTTTATCTTATTCGTTATTTTCCTGTCTTATCACTGATCTTGCTCTTCCCGTAAACTCTGCTCTATTCTTTTCCCTTATTCAGTCATCTGTTACCTTCATCATCTCCTTAGGTTTAGTATTTGTCTTTCAATTTCCATCCACTTTCCTTTCAACTTCGTTTCTTAATCAGCTTTTCTTTCGGGTTTTGTTTGAATGAACGACCGAAAGTGTCCAACCGCCAGTCTCACTGCCACTTGCCCCATTAACTGAAATGTGGGGATTTTATCACGTAGAGTTTCATCAATGTTCTGCATAAGACTTCTATCTTCCCGTCGTTTATTGTCTCAGATCGCCCACGTCTTCTCGTCTGCGGGGTTTAAAACTTCACTTAGGGGCCAGCTCTCCAAGGAACACTGCCCGTGCCGGTATAAGGCCACTGTAATCTCCAGACTAATCCATGTAACATTAGATACATCATTCTAATTCGGGCTTATCTTCTGAATAATAATAATAATAGGTTCTATTGAATATTATTGCTGCTTCAGCTGCATTTATTTTGTAGAAGACTCTTTCTATTTTCTCACAGGACTCTCTTCAGTGGAGGTGTGTGCTAACGCTGAAGCAGTACACATTCAATAGAACTGTTTGAAAGAGGGTCTCACAAATTATAATAATAATAATAATATTATTACACACACAATAATAATAATAATAATAATAATAATAATAATAATACAATAACTATTCATACCCTTCTCTCTCTCTCTACACTCTCTCTCTGAATATCAATGAAGCCTGCAGATTGCAAAGCTATTATTAATTTAATAATAATGTTCATATGTTTGATGGGTCCGTATTCGTTTAGGCAATGTATTGAATTTTGTGTATGGAAAATGGAAAATGAATTGTTATTTTGCATCAAAATTGACTCATGAAAACAATATTGCACATATTGCAACTGGGTCCTCCAGCTGCAAAATGTGTGAGCTGAAAGTCTAGTCATGCACAGGATTGCTAGAAATTGAAAATTGCTATCAGCAGACTATGCCAAAACTAAAGAGACAGTGTTTAAAATTTGTTTTTTTTTATTACCTCCTATAGATAATTTATCTCTTTATTTCATTTAAAATTGGGATGCTTCCCTGATGGATCCCTTTGCTTTGTAGCATTCTGCCTCTGCCAACTAAATCTTTCAGTCAAATGCCTCTGTAAGGCCTCCTCTAAGAGCCAGAGCGTCAATACAGCAATATTGGCTTGTATGTTGTCTGTGAAGTTATTATTCACGCCATGACGCTCATTCTGTTGTCACCGGAAAAGCGGAATGCGTACGGCCCTGGTATATTCAAAAGAAGTATAAGCAAATTTAATAATGTCAGGATGAGTTAAATCGTCAAAAACAACCAGTCTCAGCATCTTAAGCCACCCGGGCTACTTTCCGTATGATAACGATCAGGTTTTGCAACCCAACTACAACTCCTTTCATGTATAAAAATTATGCACAAACAATTTTGTCTATTATTGCCTAATAAACCTCTCTATATACTAATTTAATTGTCTTCAAAACGGCTCTCCTAATGCTTTTCCCTTTCCATCTGAAAATGATCGCAGAAAGGCATCACAAACTCCACTACAATGTCATCTTAGACAAAAGCTGTCAACAGAATCTTGCATCTTCAATACGGGAGATGAACTGATTTCCTCACACTTTGAAGAACTCATTTCATCGTATTTATATTATTATTATTTATATTATTATTATTATTATTATTATTATTATTAGAATAATGGTAGTAGTAGCATTTACTATGTGATATCACTTAAAACAGAACACTGTGGCCTGGTATACTGCAGGTTAAATACCCTACTCTATGCCTACCAAAATAAAGCTGAAATTTCTCAAACATTATAGATTATCTAATAAACATTAATAAAACTATCCTAACTCGAATTACTGACATTGCAAGCTTGAAATTATCTACATACATCTCAGCTAGCTTTCACCAACACAATATATTCAATGAAATGTTCAGATATTCATTATCATTTATATTTATCCATTTTTTTTTAAAAGGGCAAACCTCACACAAGACTAGACTGTTTGATAGTTCGGAAACTAGAATTTGACTAAAAACACTGGCGCCTCGTTTTCCCAAGTACCGAAGGGCCCAGGTGACTGTGACGTATGTAAAACTGTGCACTGAAACTGGATTGACTGGATTTAATTTCAGAATCGTGGACTCAGACGCCATCTGGCTGACTGGTCCCTTGCCAAAACGGTGTTCAAGAAAACTGTTGTGCTTTTGATGGCAAGAAGATGAAAATTGCCGAATAAGTGATTGCAATGACTGTATACAAAATAGAGTTTGTATTCAGTTATTTATGCCTCTTGGATGCCTAGCAAAGAAGTGTTTGAAGCCAAATGATGAAATGTACTGAGAATTCACAATTGGGTTCTGTAATACATACACTGCCCGGGACTGTCTCGGCATGAAAAGATAGGAATTGCCAACAAAGCCATGATTATTCCAATATACATTATAGTCTGAATTATGGCAAAACTCAGGGGTACTTATAGAGAGAGGGATTTATATTATTATTCTTAGCTTTATTCTCTGCAAAACCACATAAATGATATTTTTCTTTGGTTCGCACTTTAACTTTTCTGGGTGTGGTTTGTATGCACACACAGGCTACAGGTGTAGCTACAGGGTGTCAGCACTGATTCTCTTAAGTTTTCCCTGACTAACAGAGTCCAGCAGAAACCATCACTGGGTACGTCTAAATACTCTTCGATGATGCATTTTATAAAGGAACAAATTTCCGCACATTAACTTGCCTTCATCTCGAAAAATAATGGTCTGAAAGTATGGGAGATTTCATATAGCTGATATCTCCTAAAAGAATGTTCATTTGTCCTTCTGCTTCTCGTGTAACCTTCCACAAGGTTATATAAAGATAGAATTATCTCCTAGAAACTGTAATGAAGTCAGAATATCATATATATTATTATCATATAAAGAAAAAAGTACAATAGAAAGGTCAGGAAATGCTTAAAATGATAGTGATAATTGATATGGGTAATAGGATTACCAAGTACAATGTACTTTAGCTCTTTTGTATGGAGAATTGCACTTACAAGTTGATGAAATTACATCTGTTTGTGATACAAGATATCATTCCATTTGTACATCTATATCCCAGGGCTGCTTCGATTTCCTATCGCATCCAGGATTTTTAAGGTAGGTAATTCTGAGTTACAACTGGACATATTTCAACCTCAAATTTGAATTTACGAATTTAGCAAACTTCTGAAACATACTTTCAACCAGAAACAATTATTTTGATTGGAATATATCTCCAAATTAGTAAAATTGATCAAAATATAATTTAAAGGATTCACGTATGTGCTTGATTATCCTTGATGTACATGATCACAACTTTTTAGACTTTTAAACGAGAGAGTTTTCATACTTATTTCACATTATTTGCTAATTTTGGATCGAAATTAAGGAAGTATTCCGTATGAGAATCGTTGACCATCTTTCGTTTGTTATTCGTAAAGAATGCCCGTCATTGGCCCTGGAATTGCATGTTAAAGCTCTATTAATGTTGGTAATCCTGCTTCCTCTCCGACAAGGAGCAGCCATTGTTTGTTACCAGAACGAATCCTGTCCTTTGCTGAAAATCCTTCATGTTCTTTCAAAAATGTCCCTAATTTAGGTCAATTTTAGAAATATATACTACTTCTAAACTATGTTAGTTATCATATATATTGATAAAGGGTTTATTTTGTGGTCTCGTTAAATTAAATATATAATAGTTTCGTCTTCAACAACTCAACCTTCATCCAAAGACTGGTTATAGCACTAATAGATGTTCTTAGTGTTCTGATCTGGGCAAATCTTACTTAATAAAAAATATCTTATATTTGCCATTAATAACGCGTAATACTCTTTTATTTAGTATCATAATAGCAGAAATCTTCTTTGTATTACTAGTAATGTCTTTGGTCATATATTGATATAACATTTCCTTATCTTTATAATGATTTTAGTTGATTTATGAAATTAAAAGCGAGGCAGACGAGATTATACTTAACCATTATTATTATTATTCAGAAGATGAACCTTATTCACGGAACTAGCCCACAAAGGCCATTGACTTGAAATTAAAGCTCAAAGAATATTAAGGTGTTCATTCCGAAAGCAGAAGTAACAGAAGGTAAAAGGGAAATACAGAAAGTGAAGATCAGTTATCAGTAAACTGATAAGTTAACAAATAAATAAAAAGTGGTATTAAACCTTGATGCTAGAAAATGACATGTGTTAATCACACTGTCAGGCTTGGCTTATCCTTAACTTTTCACCCAACGTACATCAAAGGGTATTTAAGTTAATTTGATATATATAATAATTAATTTATAATGCCCCAGAAGTGAAGTCCCTAGGGCATGCCCTCTACTCCCATCAGACCCCAGCAGTCACTGGTTGACTCACTGCATTGCAATGGCAGAAATTCAGATGCCTTTCATCCAATCTTTGCTGGATCTTCTGAAATAAAGATTTCTGGCCAATTTCCATTTTACGATTAACAAGCTGAATATTTACATATTTTAATCATTAATATTATATTGAATTTAAGAGGATTCCTCAGTTATTTTATTTGCGTGTCTAAATCCATTTATTTACCCAGTTAATTAACTTTTTTACTTTAATAATACTGGAGGTAATAATAATCTTCATAGAAATTTCTGAAAATGGGTTTTCGATTCACCAGCCAATAAGGAATCGTCTACGAAGATGCTTTACCAAAACCCAAAGATTTCAGCCAATAAAAGGAGGCGTTAGAAACATTGTTTGTGGAGTGGGCCTCTGATTGGTCAAAGCAACTCCTGTCCTTTTTTTAGTCACAGCGGTAAGCCTCAGTGTAGTTCTAAACGCGAAAACGGAAAGGTAGTTTTAATATACAACAGGTGAAGTAGAAATGGCAATGATGACATCGCTAAGAACGAGGAGTTTCCAGGCAAAGCTCATTGGAAAATCTGAGACGTTTCTAGGCAGTTTTTTCTGACACATAAATGGGTATTCTTGCTTTTGTAGGAGCTGAGGTTTGAACTACCTTTGAATCTGGAAATGATATGGAGAGGAGGATTGTGGCTACAGGATTGGGGATTGAATATTTTTGAAAATACTCGTAGATTGTGAAGTCCCCTGAGGTTGGAATCCAGCCATTACTTGAGGCTCTTGCAAAGTGTGCTTCAATAGGGCCTCTAGCTGCTACAACCCTTCGTTCCTTTACTGTACCTCCTTTCTTTTTCATATTCTCTTTTCTTCCATATTACTCTCTCAACTCCTCCTAACAAGAGGTTTTCCACATGCCTTTCAAACCTTTTCACTGTCAATTTGTTTTCCGCGCTGAATGACCTCATAGGTCCCAGTGCTTGGCCCTCGGCCGAAATTCTATATTCAGTTTAGTTCAAGGTTGGAATACCCATGGTACAGTATGCTGTTCAAAAGGATTTTCCAGATTTTTTTTTTTTTTACCAAAAATATGGTTCAGACTCAACAAACTCCTCTTCTTTCCTCTCTCTCTCTCTCTCTCTTCTCTTCTCTCTCTCTCTCCCAGCCTGTTCCTCCCTCCTTCCATCTGAGGGAAAAGGTGTCATGGCTATCAATCAGATATTGGGGTGGATTGCTGTACACTTTAATAATTTGAATATTATTAATAATAATATAATGATTCAGCGAAGGAAAAGCAAAGCAAATGAACCTCAACTATGGGAAGTTCTTACAAAGTTCCCTCCCGGGCGATTCCCAGTCGACGAGTTGCTGGAGGCGGGTGTTGGGGAACAACGAAGGCCTCACTCACTCACACTACTATTTCTGATGACATGACCTGGAAAACCCCTTCAATATAATAATAATAATAATAATAATAATAATAATAATAATAATAATAATAATACATCCTGTCATTTGGCCACTCATCAGATTCAGTCACGTGGGACATGGCAGGATTCCTTCAACATGACATCGCTTAGATAGATATTTATTTGACATCATAAACAATGATGTTTGTCTAATTTTTCTCGTTCCTGAGAGACGTTTTTAGGAGAGGAAATGAAAGGTTCACACTCATCGAATGAAAGCCTTTTCAAAGAGGGTCCAGATTCCACATTCGAAATGGAGGTTGTTGGTAAATTGAATATGGTTTTATTTGTTTGGTTCATTACTTGAGAGGAGAGAGAGAGAGAGAGAGAGAGAGAGAGAGAGAGAGAGAGAGAGAGAGAGAGAGAGAGAGAGAGATGGTCAGTGTTCAGAGAGAGAGAGCAGCCACTGGATATGTAATGTAACGTAGAAGGCGTCCACTGCATTCGTGTAGTTGACTCATCCTGACTTCAACTTAAGTAAAGTAGTGATGATGGCGCCTTTGTAAGCGCTACAATCGGAGAATTATGAAGTCACTGACACTCTCAGACAGAAGTACGAAAGGATATAATGAATTGAGTGATCGCCTCATGCCACGGTTTATACTTCAGCCGAAGACGAAGTTAGAGCCAGTCAAGAGGTGTGAACAGGAGAACTGGAGACTTTAATTAAGATGGCCGTCAGTTCGTTTTGAATTTTGAATCATTTTGAAGCCTTATCGCCCCACTCATTTCACCCCCACACAGACTAACACCTTCCCACACCCATACACGCCCACACTCTGCAGAAAGAAGGCTTCCTTCCTGCTTGTTATGAAGACCAGCTGATGGACGGAGGAGGAGGAAGAATCACATCGGCCTAAAAGGCTTCCTCAAAACCATGGTTTGGTCTTCGCTGAGTGACAATTATGGTTATTATTATTATTTTTGTCCTCTTACCTGGTCTTCCTTCCACCCCTCAAGGTCCAGTCAACTTATTATTATTATTATTATTATTATTATTATTATTATTATTATTATTATTACAGTAACCAGCCGGAACATGTCAAAGTGGTTTCCTCCTTGACATTTGGAGAAGAGCAGCTCTATAACCTGCAAGTAAATGAATATAGAACCGGGTTATGGCGATCAAACTGGGTGGACCTTCTCTCTCTCTCCCTCCTCCAAATTCAAAACTAATTCCTCCCTAAATGGTCGATAGCAATCGTAGGTGCCTGTACAGCCGAGACACATGTTATGCGCCATCACCGAAATTCGGGCAGGACAGGATTCTCTCAAACACTCGTTTATTGAAAATGTGGGGTAAAGAATAATACTGTGAGCCACCTTTATTACTGTCGAGATTTGCTTTTGATTGAAAGAGTGTTTTTCCTGACGCCAGTCACAACTCCCCTGTTTCTGTAGAGTCAGTTTCTTTATCGATAATAATATTGTTAGGCGCCATAAGTGGGCCAGCTGCTCTGAGAAGCATTTTCTGGGAGGCCGTTGTAAAGAATTGTTATTACTTGGGGGACACGTGTGGTGCGATGCCAGTCAACTGGCCAACCAGCGCTTTGGTTATTGTTGTGTGACTCTAGGAGTCCTTTCCGCGTTCCTTCCACTTTATCGCTAAGGACAAGGATATTATCAGTCATCGAGCAACAGTATTGCTGCTGTATTGAGTTGAGACAACGTAGATTATGTGGCAGTGTGTTTGTGGCCGGGGGCCCGTCCCCCCGGATAGTGGAAACAAAGGGGAAGAATATCTGTCTGGGCATCAGTGGCTTCTGTGGCAGAGGTCCAGCTCTTTTTGGAAGATGTTTCGCTGTCAGATGATAGTGATACTGATGACAGTGAGCCTCTTCTGATAATCTTGGTGATGATGGTGTTACTGAATGAGGAAGCAGCAATGTCGTGACAGGGGAGGATCGAGAGGGAAGAATGACGTCCATGTTTTGGATCGAAGGACCATGATAAGCACCTGTCATCCTCGAGACCACTTCAATCTAAAATTAAAATATTAAATAGAAATAAATAAATAAAAATAAAAAAGTAAATCAATGAACCTAAATAGATAAATATAAATAAAATTATATAAAAGTAACAAAAAAATAAATAAGAAAATAATTGAATAGGAATAAATAAATGAAAATAATAAAGATTTTTTAAATAAATATAATAAAAAAAAATAAAATAAATAAAAATAAATAAAAAATAGATAAAAAAATAAAAAAAAAATAAATAAAAATTAAAAATAAATAAAAAATATATGAATTTAAAAGAAAATAAATAATACATAAAATAAATAAATATAGCATATATTATTAAATAAAGATAAATATATAAAAATTAAAAATTTAAAAATAAATAATAGTAAAGAAATTAATAAATTAATTAACACGTATATAATAAATAAATATAAGTAAATATAAATATATATAAATAAAAGTAAATAAACTACCATAAATAAAGATAGCTAAAAGACTAAAAATAAATTAAAATAGATGAAAATAAATAAATAAAAATCAATAAAAAATAAATAATAATGAGTAAATATAAAAAAATAAATAAAAATTTAAATATGAAGTAACTATAAATGAATAAAAATAAATAAAAATAAATAAATGAAAACAAAAATAACTGAAAAAAGGAAAATCTTCTTCGTTTAACGCCCCTTTTCCCATTTTTTGTATGGGGTAAGCACGATGCCTTCTTTGGTGGACTTTGATTTGGCGTTGGGGTAGACTGTAGTCTCGATCGGCTACCATGCCTGACATCGCTTAGACCCCGGTAGCACATGTGTACATGTATCGTACCAAATCCCCAGCTCCCCTTTGTCCCAGCAGCGAGGAGAGTTGAGCGGTTAGGTCGACAGTTCGAGACTTATGAGGTGTCTGTTATGTTTTTAGAAGATGTTGGAGTGGCTTTGTTTGTGTGTGTATTAGTCTGTAACACCCATTTGCTTTCAGCAAACCTATTCGTTGATTACATGCATAATCCTGGGGTAAATTCAATAAAAAGAAATAAATAAAAATAAATAAAAAATAGATAAAAATAAAAAAAAATATAAATAAATTAACAACAATAAATAAGTAGATAAAAATAAATTAAAATTAATTTAATTTCTTTTTCTTATATCTCTTTCAACTTTCCTTTTATTCACACTTTCTCACATTTTTAGTGTTTTCTTGATAATTAATCAAAGGTTATTTATATCACATTCGTTCTTCATCTTCAATTATTTATTATATTTATTGCCATATCATTTGTTAATTTCTATATTTTTCATAATTTACTTTTCGTTTCAGCAGAATTCTACGCATTAAATATTGGTTGTTTTTTAACGGAGGTTTTTCCTTATATAATTCTGTTATACACCAGGAAATGCTAACTAAAATCAGTCATCAAAAATAGGGCAAAATTCCCAAAAAATATTGTATTCAAATTGAAATATTTTGGAAACTTTTTAAATATTTCATTTATTTCCATGTTCTTAATAGTTTTTTAAATTGATTTTTGACTGAAATCTTGAATGTTTTTAACAGTATTTTTATATACAAAACGTATATGACAATTTTATCTTTAATTTTATCTTGAATGTTTTTAACAGAGATTTTTTTCATATAACTTTCTTATAAGAATATATCCGTAAATGGTAAACTAAAATCAGTCATCAAACGATGGCAAAAATACGAATAATATTTATTCATTCCATTTATTTACTCTTATTTATTTATTTTTATGTATTTTTATTTATTTATTTTTATTTTTGTATTTGTTTTTATTTTTATATTTAAATTCATTTATTTTTATTTATTTTAGTTTTTCATTATTATTTTTCATTTATTTTATTATTTTTATTACTTTTTTATATATTTTATATATGAATTTATTTTTAATATTTTTATTAATTTATTTATATTTTGATTTATTACTCTTTACTGATTTACATTTATTTACTTTTATTTATATTTTTATTCGTCTCTATTAACTTATTTATACTCAATAATTTTTTATTTATATTTATTTTCATTTATTTTTTATTACATATTTATTTTTGTTTATATATATTTATTTTTTCATCTTTTATTTTAATTTTTTAATTTTTTCTTTATTAAATTTTTTATATATTTTCATTTGTTTTAATTATTTTTGTTTTTATGTATTTAATTTTGCTCTTTATTTTTATTTACTTTTACTTTCTTATTTTTGTTTATGTTTATTTATTTATTTTTTAATTTTAATTTTGTATAATTTTATTTGTTTAGTTTTATTTATTTATTTATTCTTTTTTATTCATGTACTTTTATTTTTTATTTTATTTATATCTATGTACTTTTATATTTTATTTCTATTTGTTTTCATTTATTAATTTTTATTTTTAAATTTGATTATTTTATATTTATTTTTCTATTTATTTATTATTTATCTATTTTTATTTTTTTTATTTTTATATACTTATTTTGTTTTTCCTTATTTTTATCAGTTTTTAATTTTTTCTTCATTTCTTTATTATTTTTTTTATTAATTTATATATTATTTTCATGATTTTTAATCTTTGTTATTTATATATATATATTTTTATTTTGTATTTATTTTTATCTATTTTAATTTTATTTTTTATTACTGTTCATCTATTTTTCATTTATTTATTATTTTTTAGTTATTTTTAATTAATGTTTTGTTTGGTCTTTTTACTTTTATTTATTTATTTACTATTTTTTATTTATATTTTTATTTATTTTATTTTTATTCCTTATTTATTTTATTTTTCTTTATTTTTTATTTATTGATTTTAATTTATTTTTATTTGCACTTATTTATTTTATTTACTTTTATTTATTTTTATTTGTTTTTATTATTTTTTATTTTTATTTAATTTATATTTTTTATTTTATTTTTTTTTCAATTTTTTATTTCTTTTTATTTAAATACATTTATTTTTAATTAGATTTATTTTTTATTTTCATTTATTTGTTTTTATTTATTAATTTATATTTATATTTATATTTTTATTATTTTCATTTATTTTTTTTAATTTTTTATTTTCATTTATTTATTTATTCTTATTTACTTATTTTTATTTTCATTTTCTAATTAATAATTTATTAATTAATTAAATTTTCTTTAATTCTTTACTTATATTTATTTATTTATTTATTTATTTATTTATTTATATTTATTTATTTTCATGCATTCATTTATTTATTTTTTATTAGGTTGTTTTTATTTCTTATTTTTATTTATTTTACTTTTTCATTTATTTAATTTAATTTATCTTTCTATTTTTATTTATCTATTTTATTATTATTTATTTATTTTATTTTATTTATTTATTTATTTATTTATTTTTATGTATTATTTTAGTTTATTTTATTTATATGAATTTTCTTGCTTTTTTATTTTGTTTTATTTTTATTTATTTTTATTTATTTATTTGATTTATATATTTATTTATTTATTTTTTTTTATTTTTTTAACTTTAATTTTTATCATTTATTTTTATTGAATTTTTATTTTTATTTACATTTTAGGCATTTTTATTTATTTCTATGTTTGAATTATATTTAGTTTTATTTTTTTACTTTTATTTATTATTATATATTTTTATTGATTTCTATTTTTTTATTTATTTTTATTTATTTTGAGTGATTTTTATATTTTTATTTTTATTTATTTTCTTTTATTTTTATTGAATTTTATCTTTTGTTTTTATTTATTTATTTATTTTCATTTATTTTATTTATTTTTTTAATCTATATTATTCTTATTTATATATCCTCACTTTTTTCTTTCTTTATTTATTTATTTTTATTCAATATTATATACTTAATTATTATTACTTATTTATTTTATTTATTAAATTTGTTTATAATTAATTGATTTTTATTTGTTTATTTGCATTCATTTTTGTTTATTATTTTTTATTTATTTTTATTTATTTATTTATCTTTTTTATTTATTTTTATTAATTTTATTTATCATTTTCAATTATTTTTATTTTTTTATATTGATTTATTTTTAATTATTTACATTTATTTATGTATTATTATTTATTTATTTTAATTTATTTATTATTTATCTTTTTATTTTTTTTATTCCTTTTCAATTATTTACTTTTCATCATTATTTACTTAATTTATTTAATTTTGTTCATTCGTACTAGTTTATTTGTATTTTTTATATTTTCTATTTGTATTATTTTTTTTTTTTTTTCAATACTATATATTACTTTTTATTTATTTTCTTTTTATTTATTTATTTATATTTATTGATTTTTATTTAGTTTTTTATTTTTATTTTTTATATTTATTTTATATTTCTTTATTTAATACAATTACTTTTTTATTTATTTATTTTTCATTTATTTATTTATATTTATTGATCTTCATTTAGTTTTTAATATTTATTTTTTTATATTTATTTGATATTTTTAATATATTATTTCTTTATTATTATTAATTTTTATTTATTTATTTTGCATTATTTTTAATTATTAATATTTATTTATATTTATTTATTTCTATTTATATTTATTCATTAATATTTATCTAGTTTTATGTATTGTATTTATTTATTTTGTTTTATTTATTTCTATTTATTTTAATATATTTACTTTTATTTATATGTTTTTTATTTTAATTTACATATATATTTATCTTATTTATTTTTGTTTGTTTATATCTATTTGTTTTTTTATTTTTATTTTTATTTAGTTTTATTTATTTTCTTTTAATCTATTTTATTTATTTATTTAATTACTTTATATAATTCTTATATTTTATTTATTTTATTTTTATTTACTTTATTATTAATTTTTATTTATTATTTTTAACAGTTTATTTTTATTTGTTTTTATTTATTTTTTTTTATTAATTATTTTATATTTATTATTTATGTATAGTATGTATCTTTATTAATTCTCATTAATTTTTATTCATTTATTTTATTTATTTTTGTCTAATTATATCTATTTATTTATTAATTCTTATTTTTATATTAATTTTTTCTTATTTTTTTATACAATTTTTTATTTCATTTTATTTATATATTTATTTATTTGTTTAAATTCGTTTTATTTCTATTTATTCTTTTATTTTTATTATTATTTATTTTTATGTATTTACTTTTATTAATCTTATTTACTTTTATTTAATATTATTTAATTTTATTTATTTTTTTATTTTATTTATAATTACTTATTTTTTATTGATTTATTTATTTTTGGTTTATTCATTTCTTTTTTATTATTTTATTTTTACTTATTTTCATTTATTTCTATTTATTTATTTTTCTTTTATTTAATTATTTTATATATATTTCATTATTTTATATGTATTTATTTATTTTTAATTGGTTGATTGATTTTTTTACTAATTATGTTATTTATTTCTTCTTATTTTTTAATGTTTTTCATGTATTTTTTTATTTATTTATTTCTACTTAAATTTATTTATTTATTGTTTTTTCTTTACCTTTTATTTGTTTTCATTTATTTATGTATCTGTCTTTTAATTATTTATTTAATTTTCATTTATTATTTATTTATTTTATTTATTTTTGTTTTTTTTATCTATTTTTATATTATTTGTTCTATATTTTTTATTTATTTTTCTTAATTTATTCATCTTTTTATTTATTTATTATGTTTGTATTTTATCTCTTTTATTTTTTATTTATCTATTTATTACTATTAGTTTTTTACTTTGATTTATTTTATTTTTGTTTAATTTTATTTATTATTTACTTTCATTTATTTATTTTAATTAATGTATTTATTTTTATTTGTATCTTTATTTATTTTATATTTTTACTCATTTATTCTTATATAATTTTTTTTTCATTTATGTTTACTTATTTATTTTTTTATTTATTTCTATTTTTATATTTTTTATGTTTTAATTTTTATATTTATTGGTGTATTTTTATCTATTTTTATGCATTTTATTTATTCTATTTATTTTTATTTTTATTTATAATATTTATATTTTTATATACTCTTTTGTTTTTGTTTATTTGTATTTATCTTATTGTGTTTATATTTATTTAGTTGTTTATTTTTTTATTTTTATTAATTTATAATGTGTTCTATTTTACTTACTCATTTGTTAATCAATTTTATTTCATTTTCTTATATCTATTTTAACTTAACTTTTATTCATATTTTCTCACTTTTTTACTTTTTTACTTAATGATTATTAAAATTTTATTTATATCATATTTGTTCCTTATCTTCAATTATTTATTATATTTATCTTTATTTATATTCATGTATTTATATTATTTACTCATTAATTTATTATTTATTTATTTTTCTTTTTTCTCTTTTTTATTCTTTATTTATCATTATTTATTATTCTATTTTTTTATTTAATTTATTTATTTTATTTATTTTAAATTATTTTTATTTGTTTATTATTATCTCTTCTTGTTAATTTATTTGTATTTCTTTTGATCTGTTTTTTATTTCTATTTATTTATTTTTATTTATTTTCCTTTTCTCAGTTATTTTTATTTTTAATTATTTATTTTTCATTATTTATTGTTATTTATCGTTATTTATTTACTTTTACTTATTTATATTTATTTCATTTTATTTACTAATTTTTATTTAGTTAAATTTTCTATTTATTATGTATATTTATTTTTATTTTTGTTTATAGTTATTTTTTTAATATATACTTTTTATTTTTATTTATTTATTTTTGTTTATTGGTTTATATTTATTTTAATTAGTTTTTTATTTTTTATCGTTAATTTATTTACTTTTACTTATTTATTTATTTATATTTATTTATATACTTTTATTTTATTTATTTTTATTTATTTTATATATTACTTTTTATTTATTTATTATATTTTCACTTATTTTCTTTTTCTTTTTTACTTATTCATATCTATTCAATTTTATTTACTTATTTATTATTATTTATTTTTATTTATTTTTTATCCTTATTTACTATATATTAATTTGTATTTATCATATATTTATTTTTACTTATTTTTTTATGTATTTTTTTATATTTGTTTTGATTTATTTATTTTTAATAATTTTTATTTTAATTTTCATTTATTTATTTGTTTATCTTATTTATATGTTTTAAATTATTTCTATTAATTTTTTAAATTTAATTTAAGTTTTTTATTTATACATTATCTATTTACTTTTAATTATTTATATTTATTTATGTATTATTATGTATTTGTTTGTATTTATTTCTATATTTTATTTATTACTGATTTATTACTTATTTATTTTTATTTAATCAATTTATATTTCTCATTATTTATTTTTTTAATTTTCTAATTTCTTTTTAGTTTTTCTTATTTATTACTTTTATCTATTTTTATTTATTTATTTTTATCTATTTTTATTCAATTATATTTATCTATTTTTCATTTTAGGGTATTTTTATTTTTACGTATTTATTTTTATTCACTTTTATATATTTTATTTATTTATATTTATTTTATATTTTTATTTTTATTTAATATTATTGAGTTATTATTTATTTCTATTTAGTTATTTTCATTTATTTTTATTTATTATTATTTAATTTTATTTATCTATTTTTATTCATATTTATTCATTACCATTTATTTCTTTTTATTTATTTATTTTTATATTTTATTTTATTTATTTTTATTTATTTATTATTATTTATCCATTTAATTAATTTATTTTTACATATTTTTATTTATTTTTTTTTTGATTAATTTTTATTTATATTTATTTTATTTCTGTATTTATTTTTATATTTATATTTATTGTAATTTATTTATTATTGTTTATTTTATTTACTTTTTATTTATTTTTTTATTTTTTATTCATTTTTATTTACTTATTTTTACCTAATAATTTTTTTTTATTTTTATTTATTTTCATTTATTTTTGTTCTGTTAGTGGTCTTTTTGGGCCCAAAACAATTTTGAATTAGCCTGTCTCTCTTATTTTAAACAACTGAAGCTTCATAATTCTTGATTTTTTTCTAATTTCATAAGGTTATTTATTATATGAGCCAAATACGAGAGAATTTGACACATTAGTTTAACCACCACAAAAAAGTACCGTCTAATATGTTTGGGTCGTAATTGACCTAAACTTAATTTATGGTCTAAATATCTGAAAATCTCATTTGTCATTTTCTTTTGATTGCTTTAGTTACTGGTCAATTTGCTGTGATCAATTTTCTTTAGCAAATTAATTCAAACAATTTTGTTTCTTTTGTTTACACGGTGAAAGGGTTGCAGATATCCAGGTTACAGAAAAATTTCGTTGGAATTTCTTCTGTCAGCTATTGATAAATAAGACCTCCTGCTTCTATTGCATTGTTACCTTTCATTGAAAAGTTTCATAGAATAAAAAAAGACTACAGTATTAGTTGAATCACTTTGGCCGAGAAAATTCATATGATAATAAGGAAACTTGATTGATTACCGGTATTAGGCTAGCCTAGATATGTTTTTCTTTTAGGTTCCAGAATGCCAACACCTTTTCCACTAATCGCCTTCCTTTTATGGTCAGGAAAAGGAAGAAGGAAGTGATTGCTGTATGTACCTGCTGAGAATGAGGATGGTGAAGGTGATCGATCATCTTTCAGTGGAAGATCAACTCTCTAGCAGTGACAACACTGAATATGAAAATGAAGAGCAAATCACTTACAATGATAATTTCATTTCCTAAAGAGGCAATACTGTTTGGTATGCTGATCAAAATCCTGGTATCACACGCTATGCAGCATCAAGAATTTCAGATATAGCTTCTTCTGGAGGAAGAACCAGTTATCTATCTACCCTTGTAGGGTACCATGAACATAATATCATGATTTCATATTGTCATAGAAAAGGCAATACTGTGTTACTGTATTGACTAATATGTATGATTCGGGAACTTACTGTGAAAAAGAAGAAAAGAAACCCAATATAACTGAATAATATAATTCGAATAAAGGGGGAGTTGACAATCTAGACAAACTTGTTGCAACTTTTAGATCTCTGGCATTATCTGATACCATGGTTGATATTTCAGCTTATACTATAATGCCTTTGTACGTTAGATGTAAGTAAACTAAATGAAAAAAAATAGATAAATAAATAAATATAAATAATTAAAAATAAATAAATAAACAAATAAATTATTAAAATTAGTTAATCAAATTAATAAAAAGTAATTAATAAAAATAATAAAAATAATAAAAAATAATAAATAAACATAAAAATCAAAGAAATAAATAAAGAAAAATAAATACATATGAAATAAATAGAAAAAATAAATATAAAATTATTAAGTAAAGAAACAAAGATAAATAGAAAATAAAATTAATAAATAGAAAATGAGCAGAAATAAAATATTAACTAAAAGTACATATGTAGAAATAAGAATAAATAAATAAATAAATAAATAAAACTGTATAAAATTAGATAAAAAATAAATAACAATGGAAAATAAATAAATAGAAATAGATTAAAAGAAATGCAAATAAATTAATAAGAATAGATAATAATAAATAAATAAAAATAAATAAAAATAAATTAAAATAAATAAAATAACTAAAACTAAAAAAAAAGAATAAATATAAATAGTATAAATGAAATAAATTTTATTTATATTATTTATACTTACTTATTTTAATTTATTTTTTTATCATTACTTTTTTATATTAAACATTTATTATTAATTGTTTTTATTTATTTATTTTCATATTATTTTTATTTATCTTACTTGTTTTTGTTTTTTTAGTTTCATTAGTTTTATTTATTTTAATTATTTTTATTTAATTTATGTTTTTTCATTTATTTATTTTTAGTTATATATTTTTATTTATTTTATTCAGGTTTCTTTACTTATTTATTATTATTTACTTTTTTACGTTAATTTATTTTTTATTTATTTTTATTTATTTATTATTTATTGATATTTATTTATTTCTATTTATTTGTTTATATTATTTTTAATTATTTACTATTTATTTCTATTTATTTATTTATTTATTTCTATTTATTTATTTATATTTATTTTTAATTATTTACTATTTATTGATATTTATTTATTTATTTCTATTTATTTATTTATATTTATTTTTAATTATGTATTTTTTCCATTATATTTATTTGTTTTTATTTATTTATTTTTATTTGTATTTTTGGTTATTTTTTTTATTAATACAAATAAATCAAGAAGAATAAATAAATAAATAAAGATAGGTAAAAATAAATAAAACAAATAATAATAAATAAAACAAAAAAATAAACAATGATAAATTTAAAAATTATGACAAATGAAAATATCTGAATAATAAATAAATTAATAAATAAATAAAATAAATATAACATAAAAATGAAATAATAATAATACATAAATAAATATAAATAATTAAAAATAAATAAATAAACAAATAAACTATTAAAATTAATTAATAAAATTCATAAAAGTATATGAAAATAGATTAATAAAATACCCAAATCAATAACAAAAATAAATAAAAACAAATAAATAAAAAATAATGTAAATAAACAAATTTAAAGTAAATAAATCAATAAAAATAAGTAAATAAATGTCAATAAATAATAAATTATAAATAATAAACAATAAATAATAAATAAATAAATATAAATAAAAAATAAATAGACAGTAATAAATTAGTAAACAAAATTGAATAAAAATAACTAAATAAATAAAGATAAATAAACTAAATTAAAATATATAAATAAAAATAAATGAATAAAAATAATATAAAATAATATAAAATAAATAAAACAAATAAAGTAAATAAAATTAATAAAAAATATAAAAATAAATATAAAATAAATAAAAATAAATATATGAAAATAAATACTTAAAATTAGCCAAATAAAAATAAATAAAAATAGATAAGAAAAAGTAAGACATTAAAAATTAAAAATAATAAATAAAAATATATAAAAAAATTAAATTAAATGAATATAAATAGAATAAATAAATTAAATAAAAATAAATAAATAAAAAAAAAAAAAATAATTAAAAATAAATAGAAATAAATAAAAGTAAAAAATAAAAATAAATAAAACTAAATAAAAAATAGATGGAAATGAAATAAAAATAAAGAAATATAAAACAAAAATTAAAAGAAATAAAAATAAATAAAATATATAAATAAAAAAAGAAAAAAGCATTGAAAAATTTAATAAATAAATAGAAAAATATATAAATAAATATAAAGATAAATAAATAAACAAAAATAAAAGAGAAAATAAACATGTAAGTAAGACAAATAAAAATAAAAACAAACAAGTAAATAATGATAAATAAAATTCATAAAAATAAATAATAATATACTAATAAATATATAAAAATTAAAATATAAAATTAAAAAAATTAAAATAAATAATTAAATATAAATGCAATAAAATGAAACCAAGAAAACAAAATCAGAATAAATAAATGAAATAGATAAAAATAAAAGGTAAATATTATAACTGAATAAAAATAAAAAAACGAAAATAAATAGAATAAATAATAATAAATAATAAATATATAAAAATAAATAAAAATAAAAGAAATAAAACATAAAATCAATGAAAATATAAATAAAATACAAAAATAAATTTCAAATATAAAAATAAATAAAAAAAAAAAAATATTAAATAATTTAAAAAATAATAATTATAATTAAAAACATAAAAAAAAAATAGAATAAAATAAATAAAAATAAATAAATTATAAATAGAAATTAAAAATATATAAATAAAAAATATATAAAAATTAATAAAATAGATAAATAAAAAAAAAAAAAATAAATAAATATATAAATAAAAAAATAAAAATTGAATAAAATAAAAAACAAAATAAATAATGAATAAAAATTAATAAATAAATAGATAAAAATATAAGTACATAAATAAATGAAAAACAAGTAAAAAATAAGAAAGAATGATAAATTATTTAATAAAAAATAAATAATATAAAAAATAAATGAAAAATAATATTAAAAATTAAGAAAAAAGAATAAATATTATTAATAAAAAATCTATCAATCTGTCAATCAGTCAATTGAAAATAAATAATACTTACAAAATGGATGAATAAATATATATAAAATAACTGAACAAAAAAATATATGAATAAATAAAAATAAATAGATAAAGATAAATGAAAATACATAAAAATAAAATAAAAAAGAAATAAATAAAACCAAAATGAATTAATATATAAAACAAAATAAATAATATAAATAAAATTAAGTAAAAATAAAGAGGATCAATAAAAATAAATAAATAAAAACAAATAATAATAAAAAATAATAAAAAAATAGAAATAAAAAAAATAAATAAAGAAATAAATAAAAATAGATAAAAAAAAAAAAATTTAATAAATAAAAATAAGTAAAAAATTAATAAATATGAAAAATAAAAAAAATAAATAAATAAATATAAATATAAATATAAATCAATGAGAATGAATAAAAGTATATAATGTAGATAATTAAAAATAATTAAGTAAAAATAAAAAATAAATAAATAAATAAAAAAAAAAAAAAGAAATAAAATTAACTACATAAAATTAATAAATAAAAAAATAGAAACAAATGAATAAATTTTAATAAATATAAAAAAAAATAAAAAATAAAATAAATAAAAATAAGTAAAAACTATAAAAAAATCTTTAAAGAAATATAAAAAAAGAAAAAAAATAAAAAATAAAACTAAATAAAAAAAAAAATAAAAAAAAAAAAATAAATAAAATAAATAAAAAAAAAAAAAAAAAAAAAATATAAATAAATATATATAAATAATATATAAATAAATATAAATATATATATATATATATAAATATATATATAAATATATAAATATATATATATATATATATATATATATATATAAATAAATATATAAATAAATATAAAATAAATAAATAAAAATAAATAAATAAATAAAAATAAAAAATAAATTAAATAAAAACAAGAAGAATAAATAAAAAATAAATAAAAAAATAAATAAAAAAAAATAAATAAAAAAAAAGAATAAATATATATAAAATAAATAAATATAAAAAATAAAATACTAAATAAAACAATAGAAAATAAATAAATAAATAAAATTAATAATAATAAATAAATAAGGTCTTATTAAAAAGGATGGCTGTATAAATGCGAATTTATCTTATATAGTGTCTTTTCTATCCTCCTTATGATTCGCTTTTCAGGCTCAGCGATGTTAGTCAGTAACTGGCCGATATTCATGTTAAAAAAGGACAGTGTGCGGAATAAATAAAGTCTTTTACTAAAATATCCAATCAGAAATCGTTCGTCTGGGTTCAAATTCTAAATAAGGTAATAAAATAACCTAAGAATAGAATCATAAGGGGGATAGAAAAGACACTATATAAGATAAATTTGTATAATACAGCGATCCTTTTTAATAATAAATAAATAAATAATATACTAAAATAAGAAATGTAAAATAAATATAAAAAGTTAAAAAACTAAATAAAATCAACAAATTAATTAAAAATGATTAAAAAAAAAAGGAAAATAAATAAATGTTAATAAATAAATAATAAATAAAAAAAAATAAATAAAAAAAAAATGCAAAATAGAAAAAAAAAAAAATAAAAATAAAATAATAATAATGAACGAAATTAAATAAATAAAAGTAAACTAGTATAAATTAAAAGCTAAAAGTAAATAAAAAAATATAACGAAATAAATCAATAAATAAATATAAATAACATAAATAAATAGTAATACACAAATAAAGATAAAAAATTAAAAATCAAATTTAAATATATAAGTAAAATAAGAATTTAAAATAATAAATAAAATTAATAAAAACAAATGAAAATAGATAAATAAAAATAACCAAATAAATAAATAAAAATAAATAAGAAAATAAGTAAACAAAAATAAATGAATAAAAATTAATGTAAATAAACAAATAAAAATGAATTAACAATAAATTGATATAAAAAATATAAAAAAGAAACGAATAAAACTAATTAAAAACAAATGAATAATAATAAATAAGTATATAACATACATTGAAAAAAAAAAAATAAATAAGTAAAAAAAATAAAAGAAATGAAAATATATAGATAAAAATAAGCAAATAAAACAAATACAAATGAACTAAAAGTAAATAAATTATAGGAAAATAAATAAATACATAAAAATCAATAAATAAAAATAAATAAAAATAAATAGAAATAAAAAGTAAAAAAAAAAAAAAATAGAATAAAACAATATAAATAAAATTAAGTAAAAAACTAAATGAAAAATAAATAAAAATGCCTAAAAAAGTAAAAAAAAAAATGAAAATAAATAAAAATGGAAATTAATGATAAAAAAAAGTTATATAAATAAATAAAAATAGATTAAAAATATGTAAATACAAATAAATAAAAAAAATAAATAAAAAAAAATAAGTAAAAAGTAAATAAAAATGAAAATAAATAAAATAAACAAATTAATAATAAAATAAAAATAAAAAAATAAATAAATAAAAAATAAATAAAAAAATAAATAAAAATAAAAATAAATAAATAAAAATAAAATAAAAATAAAAATAAATAAATAAAAATAAAATAAATAAATAAAAATAAAAATAAATAGAAATAAAAATAAATAAATAAAAATAAAAATAATTAAGTAAAAATAAAAATAAAATAAAAATAAATAAAAAAATAAATAAAAATAAAAATAAATAAATAAAAATAAAAATAAATAAATAAAAAAAAATAAATAAATAAAAATAAAATAAATAAATAAATAAATAAATATAAAATAGATAAATAAAAATAAAATAAATAGAATTAAATCAATTAAAATAAATAAAATAAATAAAAATAACAAATAAAAAATAGATAAATAAATAAATAAATAAAAATAAATAAATAAACAAATAAATAAATATGAATAAACAAATAAATAAAAATAAATAAAAGTAAATAAATAAAAATAAATAAAATAAATAAATAAAAAAAAATTAATTAATTAGTAAATTATTAAATAAAAAAAAAATTAGTAAAAATAAAATATAAATAAATTAAAATAAAAATATAAAAAAAAATAAGTAAATAAAAAATAAAAATAAATATAAATAAAAAATTTAAAAAAAAAAGTGCTATATAAAAAAGATATATTGAAATAAAAGAAAAATATTGAATAAATTAAAATAATTAAAATAAATACAATTAAATAAAAAATAAAACATAAATAAAAACACATGAAAATAAAAATAAACAAAATTAATAAAATAAATAAAAATAAATAAAGTAAATAGGAGCAAAAAAAATAAATTAAAGTATAAATAAATAAAAACATAAATAAAATAAAAGAAATAACAAAAAAAAAAATAAAAAATAAAATAAATAAAAAAAAAAAAAAAAACTAAATAAAAAATAATTAAAAATAAAAAAGCTGTATAAATAAAATAAAAAAAAAAAATAAATAAAATAAAAAAAAAAATTAAAATAAAAAAAAAAAACATAATAAATAATTCATAAAAAAATGGATGAACAGTAAAAAAAAAAAAAAAAATATAAAAATAATAAAAAATAATAAAAATTAAATAAACAAATAAATAAAAATTAAAAACATATATAAAAAAAAAAAAACAAATAAAAAATGAGTAAAAATAATAAATAAATTAAATAAAATAAATCTGTAAATAAAAAAAAAAAAAATAAAAAAAATGAAAAACTAGGAAAAAATGAGGTAAAAATAATAAATAAAAAAAAAAATAAAAAATAAATAAATAATAAATAAAAAAAAATAAATAAAAAAAATAATAAAGTAATTAAATAAATAAACAAAGATAAATGAATAAATAAAAATGTATAAATAAAATAAAAATAAATAAACAAAATAAAAATAAATAAAAATTAAATACTACATAAAAGTATATAAAAATTAAGATAAATAAAAAAATAAAACTAATTAAAAAAACTATATAAAATTAATAAAAAAAAAAATTAATAAAAATAAATAAATAAAAATAATTAAATAAAAAAAATAAAAAAATAAAATAAATAAGTAAAAATAAATAAAAATAATTGAGATTAGATGATAATAAATAAAAATTTAATAAAGAAATAGAAATGAAAAATAAAAAAAAATAAAAAAAAATAAAAAAGAAAATAAATATATAAATATAAATAATTAAATGAAAATAAATAAAAATAAATAGAAAAAAATACTACGTAAAAATAAGTAAACAAATGATGATAAAAATATATAAAAAAAATAAAAAAAATAAGTAAAAAGTAAAGCAATAAAAATTAATATATAAAAATATAAATAAATGAATAAATAATATGAAATAAATAAAAATATAAAAGCAATAAAGTAAATTAAAAATAAAAAATAAAAATAAATAAATATTAAAAAAGAAATAAAAATAAATAAATTAAAATTAAAAATAAAATAAATAAAAACAAATTAATTAAAAGAGACAAAAAACAATTAAAAATAACTAAATAAAAATAAATGATTTAAGGTAAATAAAAATAATAGATAAAAATAAATAATAAAAAATAATAAAATAAATAAAATAAATGAAAATAATCAAATACAAATAAATAATAATAGCTAAATGATATTAAATAAAAATGTAAATATAAAATCACTCTAAAAAAAAAAATGAATAAAAATTAATGAGTAAAAATAAAAATAATAAAAAAAAACATATAAAACTAAATGAATAGAATTAAATAAAAAAGGTAAATGAAAACAAATAAATAAAAATAGATAAAAATTAATAAATATAAATAAATTAAGAAGAATGACTAAAAACAAATAAAAAATAATGATGATAAAAAAAAAAAAAATTAATGAAGATAGATAAATAATAAATAAATAATTAAATAAAACAAACAAATGAAAATAAATAAAAATAACAATACATAAATAAATATCAATAATTAAAATTAAATAAATAATATATAAATAAATTAATTTAAAATTAATAAATAAAATTCATAAAAATAAAGTAGATAAATAAAAATAAGCAAATAAA